>NC_066343.1:7228456-7343456 GCF_022539315.1 Serinus canaria
CTTTTTTTTTTTTTTTTTTTTTCGTTTTCCTTTTTGGTAACCATTACAAACACCCAATCCAGGTATGGAACTGTTTAAATATATTTGAAATGAGGCCAATTAAAAAACAAATACAGACACAAAATGTGTACTTATACTTGTCCCTCAAATGTGTCTTTTTTATGACGTTCCCTCCCTATTAAAAAAAAAAAAAGAAACCAAAACAAAACCAAAAAAAAAACCAAAAACCAAAACAACGGAAAAATTGAAAGAATCCCCCTAACACACAATTGATGAATCCCCAAAAGCAAAACACCATGCTTCTCAAGTAGCACTTATTCCACAAATGCAACATTTTTGCCATCGCTTTTAAGTGAAGCTCTCCAGGACACAATTTCCTGGAGAGCTTCCTATTTTCCCCCCTCCCCCTCCCCCAGATCCCCCCCAAAAAACAAAAAAAACAAACGAAGACACATGCATTTCTAAAACTAGGTTTCAGTCAAGTACTTTCTACTTTTTGGAAAGAAAACTTTTTTTTTTCAGTTTTTTTTTTCTTTTCTTGTTTTTCTCTTTTTTTCTTTCGTTTTTTTTTTTTTTTTTTGGAAATAATTTTAATTCTTTTTTTTTTTTTTCTCCTCTTTTTTTGTTCACAATCGGAACATACCATGGGCACCAGATCCTGTGTTGGCCGCTCAGGCAAAATCCCCAAATTGAGTTTAAATAGGCTTTCTACCCAGGGGGTAGTTTCAGGATCAGCCACTTAAGGTATGCAGGTTCCTATCCATTCTACACTGCTCCCCTCATGCTAAAAAGCTAAGGAGGAGGGGAAAAAAACTCAGCAACTCCATCCACTGAATCGAGTTAAAAGTAGTTCTCCAGGCTCAATGTCGTGTGTAACCAACTCACCTCCGCTTGCAAAAAGATGTGTTAACAGACACCCCTCCCTCCCACCACACCAAAACTAAAGAAAAAAACCGAAAAGAAAACCAAACAGAAATACAAACAAACAAAAAAAAAAAAAAAAAATAAACCAATCAAAAACCCACGCACAAACCACAGACGGAGTTAAAAAAAAAAAAAGAAAAGAAAAAAAGAAAAAAGGCAGCCAATCTCAACGAAAAGTTACAGTTGTGAGACTGATAGATGTTAATATGACAAGCAACAGAACGGTTATGAGGACCCATGTGTTTGGCCCATGAGCTGCATAGCTGTGCTGTAAGTTTGGTTCTTTAGGTTTTTTTTTTTTTTTAAAGTTAAAACTTCTTTGTTATCTCCATTATGTTTAAAATTAACGAGGACAACAACGACGACGACAGCGACAACAAAAAAAAGGTTCTATTCACAAGATCTAGTCTCCTTTCCCTGTCCCCCACTCAAAAAGAAATACTCATTTTTACATGAGAAACTTAATTGTGCTGTATTTGTAACACCTCAGGCTGATAGAAAACAAAACGTGTGGCAAACAAAACCGCACAATCAGTCACATGAAATCTACCAAATACTAAAATTATAACTGAATACTAACAAACAGCTTACCTGGAATAAAGGATGACAATTCACAAACAGTTATCTAGGAATTAAAGTATCTCTCTCTTTTTTTTGTTTTTTTTTTTTACTAAAATAATTAAAAAAATCACAGTATTTTAAGAAATAAAACCCACACTGGGATTTTAAGCACAATTTGTTTTTCCTTTCTTTAAAACTTTTTTTTTTTTTCTTCCTCCATTCACCACCTTGCCCAGCAGTCTCTCTACATTTAACCACAACAACAACAGGTAGTACTGACAAATGCAGAGATCTCCCTTGGTTAATTCTGAGGTACTAGGAAACAGGTGACTGTTTTAAGCAAAGCAGTTTCTGTTTTGTTTTTTTTTTTTTTCTTTTTTTTTTCTGTTTTCCTTTTTTTTTTTTCTCCCTGTGGTGTTTTTTTTTTTTTTTCCTTTTTTTTTCTCTCTTTTTTTTTTTTTTCTCTTTTCTTTTCTAAAGCAATTGCTTTCAGTCTGGAAAAGCGTTATGTATTAAAACTAGAAAAACGCACACAAACTTGTGCGTCCAAAAGTTGTCCCCCTACCACTTCTTCCACGCTCACGACGCTTCCACTCATAAAACAATCGAAGTCTCCACTGCAAAGCACGATGTGAAATGTAGGAAAAACACGGGGAGTTTAGCTTCATTAGTCCAAAGATGAGCGTAACTTCCCATCGTCAGATCCAGGAGGAAAACAAAGATGCAGTGATGTAATGGAGCCACTTATTCCATCACTTAAATAACTTTAATATACACACACTCACACAGGTACCAGTGCTTTGAAAATAGATCATTCAGTCCTAAAAGCAGCTTTATTTCTTCCTTCTGCCCTCCCTGCCCCGCCCCGCCCCGCTCATCACTGTTCAAGTACTGTCGATTAGAACCACACCAAACACTTTTTCTTATTCGTTTTTGGCCTCCGGGGTGTCTAGGAGAGGTTGGTCAGCAGCCACCATGCTGACAGCCGTTTCCCCAGTGTGGGAGTAGTCCAGCACCATGGCCTCGATGCCTTCCTTCTCTTCTGGCAGCGTGCTGGCCGTGTCCTCCACGTCCTCCTTGGGCTGGCTGTCCTCGCCGCTCCTGTGCTTGCTCTCGTTCAGCGCCCTGCAGAGAACAGCAACAGTCAGGCCTGTCACAGGAGGGACAGCAGCAGGTCACCCTCCAAAAGGGCAGCCACGCCACTGGCTCCAAAGGAAAGGAGGAGGAATGAAGTTGCTGGTTCGGGACAGCCCCGAAACAGAATCTTTCTTTGTTCTGCGCTGGGACGGATTTGGGATCAGAAGGATGAGCTCAAACTGTGGCACTTGAAGTTTATTCCCATCTCCCAGGTGGTTCCTTGTAAACAAGACTTAGCAGGCGCCGAAGGTACAGGAAAGAAGTGCTTTTCCCAAAGAGTTAATGAAATCCAATACAACTTTTCATAGGTTGCAGCATTTCCAGTACTTATGCTCAGACTTACATTCTCTTAAGGGTAAGAGAAGTTATTATTTCTCATTCCATTGCAGTTAACCCACAATATTGTATTCAGATGCTTCCCACATGTCAGCAGCCTTGAGTGAAATCTACTCTTTGAAAAAACTCTGGCTAGGAAAGAGGTCTCTGCTACCAATGAGATCTACATCAAAAGAAGGAAACAATTGCTCCAGAAACTCCTATCTGTGATGTCTATCATCCTACAGTGTGCAAACTGACCTAGAGAGGAAAAATTTTTTTAAAAAATCAACGGCACACTTAGGGGAAGTTAATCCTGGCCAAGAGACATTCACCTAGGGACAATTTTAAGTTTCAGAATCACAGTGAAACCCTACAGTTTACAGCCACCCTGGGCAGCAGAGTTAAAAAGGACACAGAGATGATTATCCAAAGACTAATCTGGTCTTCGCAGAACTGTGTTGGCATTTACTGCAGCTTTTTGGGAGGGCAGGGATGGGCTGGGGGGGGAACATACAGAGATCTACGGCCACCTTTGTCTGCTTGGCAAGGGGACACAAACCAACTCACATGCCGTGTCTCAGCACGTGCCGCTCCCACTCGGAGCCCTCGGTGAAGGATCGGCCGCAGAACTCGCATGGGAAGCGTTTCTCTGGAGCACTGCTGTCAGGAAACATCATGGGATCTGGAAAAAAGACAGCACACCCCATGAGCTCAGAAATGCCAGGGCAAGAAGGGAATTCTCACCACAGCTATCCTGCTCCGGTCCTCTCTGCTGCACCTCTCACTCCAGAGAAGCAAAAGGACTTTCTTGTCAAGTAACTGGGAAAATGGAGTGCTGAAAAGAAAAGTGACACTGCCAGGGACAAATCCTGCCCTAGGTCTTAAAGCATCTCTGCAAGTGAGGGTAACAAGTTACTAGACCCTGCTCCTCTGTTTCAACAAACGAAGAGACCGTGGAATTTAAATTCTGAACCAAAACTGCAAAGCTTAGAAAAGCAAAATCAAAAATCCCCACTCAAGTCCATCCATAATTCTGGAACCAGTAGCACAAATTTTAGGAAACACATGGATCTGGTACATTTAACATGTGATTCTTGTAATAGATCATAAAGTCTCATGGATTAAGTGCTGTATCCTAACTGCAGAGGTGTTTCATGCTCATTCTAATCTTTCACACAAAGTGCTTGGGGCCTCATTTGCAGAAGTGTCAAGCACCTTGTAATATGAGTGAAGTCACTGGCAGCTCAGGGAATGACATTCCAGAAAGCCAAGCTCCATGTGAACACAGCCTGCTCTGACAAAAGATGAAACATTTTCTCACAAATTAAGAAGATCACCGCACAGGCCATTGAAAATAATTGCATGAACTATCTCACTTGATTCTTTTGCTGGAAATGAGACAGCACCATCTGCTCAGAGCATTAATTCCTTAGCAGGGATTATCTTAAGCAAGAAATCAACAGAATGTCTTTCTGACTCCTCCTGAACTACATAATAAAAGAAAAGGGATTTTGCTTAATTTTGGTTCTGATCTCTGCTCACTTGATTTCTTCACTCTCAGATTTCCTCTGCTCAGGATCAGCCTGTGAACTCAAATTGCTCACACATCCCCTATTACCCACACCTAAGTCCTGCAAATGCATTTTTGTGACACACTTCTCACTAGTTAACCTTTACTTCAGTTTTATATGGAATGGTTCTTGTCACAATTTTTTGGCCTCTTTCCATGAAAGGAAAAAAAAAATCCACTTTGTATTGCTTATTGTTGGAGGTTTATTTATTATGTGGTTAAATGCCATAAAGCTGCTGTGTTGGGGAAGCCCAGAATGCAAACAGCAAATGCCATCAGCTCAGTTTACATCTGGATTTTTAACACCTTGAGCATGGCACAAATGTATAAACACACTGCAACACACAGACTAGTCATGACAGAGAGATAAATATTTTTGCTGGGTAACAGTTTTGGAAGCAAATGCTGCTGATGTTCTGTTTAAGAGAATAGCTATGGATGGGGCTTGGAGCAACCTGGGATGGCTGGATGGTGAACCTGACCATGGCAGAGACTGAGACTCTTAGGACGCTCTTTAAAGAGCTCTTCCAACCCAAGCCAGTTCATAATTTACAACTGCAAATCCCATTAAGTTTATCAAATGTTACTCTAGTAAATCTACCACCCCTTCAGACAACACTATCTTGTTCATCCTACTGCCAGTAACTTTTGCCTCTAGGGATGTGAATTTGGGCTGCTTCCCTGGAGGATTATCAGAAGCTGCTCTTCTCTGGGTCCTGCAGAGGAGAAGTAACAGATTGCACACACCTCTGACCTCTCTGTGGTTTTGCTCTGTCACACATACAAACACTCATGGACATTTAATTTTTGCCCATTATGGAAAAACACCTCTTGATCTGCTGAGACCAAGACATAAAGATCAGTGACAGCCTCTCTCTAAGGCACAGTTCTACCAGGAAAAGCTGTTCATGGCATGGTCTATGCGAGGCACTTCATTCTCCCCCCACACATGGATTATTCCATATCCTTTACCACCCCTTCCTTTCCCATCCATGAGTGCAGTTCAGCTCTGATGTTCACCTCTGCCTGTCCCCATGGACAATGGCCTTTGCTTGGTCCAGCAGCCCATGTGAAGAACCCCCAAATTCTTATTTGCACCTTCAGCACTACACAGAGAAGCTCAAGTCGAAGTGGTGAAGCCAGGGAAGAAACCCTGATTCTCCCAAAGTCACAGACCTCAGACAGATACTTGGAGCACACGGAGGCACTCTCAGCAAATCCCTTCCTGCTAACACCACAAAGGCTAGAATTGCCAGGTGCACCCCAGCAGCACCCAGGACTGCACAGTTTGGTGTGGTTTGAAAGCTGTGACAGCATTAGCCACTGTGACAGGCTCTATTTGAAACCACAGGTCTGGCTCCCTGCTATCAGGGCAAATCATTTCTGTGTCAGAAGGATCTTCTGAAAATGCCTAGGGAGATGCCAGCATGCAACTTAGCATCCTTCAGTTCCTGTCTCACTGGGACATTTTTCAGAAATCTTGCACCTTAAGAGTGGTAATTCACACAACTTACCTAGAAAAATGCAATCAATACAACCAGATCTTTTCTACTATCTTTGCTGTAGTAAGAGTATTCTGCATTTTCTACCTATTTTACAATAATCTATTACAAATGGTTAAGAGCTTGAAAAGGACAAAAAAACCTGAAAAAAAAAAGTAGTGAAACATCAACCCTACAGGCCAGAGAAGAAAGAAATGCTGCAAACCAAACCTGAAAATACGACTGATTTTTTTAGGCTGGTCATAAAAACAAGCGTGCAGAAATCATTTTAGCCAGCCACAGATTAAAGAAAACAGAGACAGAGGTGAAAAAAAGAAAAAAAAAAAGAAAAAAGAACAGCATCATCAAAATGCTGCCTTGCTTAACTCTGAAACAAGAGGACAGCACATCTGTTAACCCTTGCACATGTAACACTCCAGCATGGAAGGTGATGGTTTTTATACTTCCAGGGTGTAACCTAAAGCCAATTTAAACAATGAACTTCACCTTGGGCTGCCCCCCTGCACATGTGGCACATGCACAGGGATTTGTGAGGCTTGGCAGAGAGCACTTTCTTCTCCTTGGTCCGGGCACCACAGCCTCCAAGGTCACCTCAGCACCTGTGCCTGTGTGTAATGCTAAGGTAATCCTCACAAGGACAGCTTGACTCCTCACCCCCTGCTAGCTGTGGGTCTGCACAGGACATTAATCAGCCTGCTGCATCTGCAGCTGAGGTGAGCTGGTGCTTTAGTCATTTCATGGCACAATCACTGCTCCAGCCACAGAGGAAGCCGAGAGGGTCGGAGCTGTCCGTGAGGAATGCTGAACTCTGAGATGTACACGTGGAACTGACATCCCTCCTCTGATTCTTCTGCCTCTAAGACCTCGTGCAGGGTATTTTTCTCTAAAACATAAATGGCTTCCTATCCAATTGGCCTGCATTCTCTTTAAAGTTAAAAGGCATCACTAAGTGCTCCTGAAGCGCTGCTGATAAGCGCAAACCGAATTCATGCTGCAAGGACACAAAATCCAAAATCCTTGGGTCTTGCTGTTATAAGGTAAGAAGCATGATCTGAACCCCCCCAGTTCTGTTAACTCGCTGTGAATCCAGAAATGGGAATTTTTCAATGCCTGAAAACATGTACAGAGATGCCTTTTTATTTTTTTGTGAAAAGCTCATGGGTGAGTTTGAAAGCTAAAAAATCAGGAGGAAAATGTTTACTGAACATGATGGTGGCACCTTTAGCTGAAGTGCACAGAACTTGGCTAAGTGGAGCTGTCAGCATCAAGAACTGGGTGGCCTGTCCTTCAAACTAATGAGGGGACTAAAGATATTAAAGGAGTTGTTGCATTACATGATGCATTGTTGCACCAGAACAAAACACAGTTACACCAGATATTGGAATAACTTGCCTTTCACTGGAGAAGGTTGTTGGAAAGGAAACCCTACATTTAATTATCAGAGAACTTACTTTTCCTCTGCTGATCTAAATTCAACCAAACCAAAAGTATATGGCCCGGCTTTGTTGAAGTCAGTGGGATTATCCTTTGACACAAACCTAGGCACATATTTAAATATAAAATGGTACAGACAGGAGGGCATGGATGTACCCTGGCTCTGGAGCTGCCAACAGCAGCAAATGCAAACAGGACTGACTGTCTGACAAAGAATGCTGGGCAGAGAGATAAGTAACAGCCCATAAAGCAGCCTTCATCCCCCACTTGGGCAATGCCAAGTGAAAGCTGGAAACTGGTTACCAAAACAGAAAATCTGACAGGCCACTAAAATACACTTACATAGTTTTCCAAGCCCTTATAGATGGTATCTGAACAGGCAGATTAGTCACAGATGCTATCTGTGCTTTCTCATAGTATGTACTCTCTCTGGACAGAGAAAAAACTTGTAAGGAGGATTAGAAACACAAGATTCCCACAGGAGCTGTGTCTTCAGGAAAGCCACAATCTGTCAGTATTTCTGCAGAGTATGTGCTGTCCACTCAACAGCTGACCTGGCATGGTTGGACTGGTGAGACAGGCTGCAGCGCCCAAAAAAATCCAACAAACTCCCCCCCCCAACACATCAAAGAGCTGCACTGACCTCTCTCTTGAGCCTTGGGGCTTAGCTCTTCTTCTTTTTCTTCTTCATCACTGCTAGAGCTCTCTGTTTTCCCTTTCATTTGCTCCAACTGGTCCAAGTTAACCCGTCCAACCAGCTCAAAATTACGACTCACCTTTGAAGGAAACACTTCTGTTAGCACTCAGCACAATCACCAACCAGACAGAAAAGTGGCCAAAAATGCAGAACAAGACCAAGTACACCCCAAAGCCTGCTCAGCTCGAGGTGACACGCAGTCCCCATAATCAAAGTAACACTCATTTATTTCCAGGGGCAGTGATTCTTCCATTGCTGTTTATTCTGCATTTCTCATTTATGTTTTTTTTGGTAATTAATGAGATTGGGCAAACCCCCTTCATCTCTTCATCCAAGAGATGTAAAACATCGAGTCGTACCCTCATTTTTATGGCATTATTCAACTGCTGTGATCAAACACTGCTACCACACATCCAGGCTGAAGGGAAACTCTCTGTGATGGGTTCATTCAGCTTTATTCATGAAAGGATGGTTCTTTTTTTTTCCCACTAAGCACATGGCTGCTGTGTGGCACATACACTCTCACTCATTAATAACAGATTAATTTTCATTATGCCCGGGCTGCAAAGTGCTTTGCAAACTGATACAGCAGCCTATAATGGGAACACTTCACCCAGCAGTCAAATTCAGCTAACCCTGGGGTGAAATGCACCAGCTACTTAACAGCTCACAGCAGCAGTATGAAAGGAGCAGCTCAGGGCACAGGAGTCAGGAACTGCTCCACATCCAAGAGGAACAGCGGAGCAGCAGCCCAGATTTACAGCGGAGGCGGAGAGCGTGACCAGGACACTAAGGCTAATACTTGCTGCATGACAAGCGCCCTCTGAGCTCATTGATCACTGCTGGGAAGGGTTTTGGATTCATCTTTCATGCAGAGAGACAGCCCTCCAGCAGCACAGGCACTGAGCCACGCCGGCAGAGGGGATGGAGACGGAGCAGTGAGTGCAGCACAATGCATCCTGCAAGGGGCTGAATGAAACAGCAACACCCACTGACTGCTCTTTACCCCTCTGTGGGAAAGGAAATGTGCATGATCCCAAGGAGGATGGGAAGCAGGCTGTAGGACACACCCAAACAGCAAAGTATACTGAATATGGACGTGTGAGGATTCCTAGTGCTGGGTTACAGACAGTTGTGATCAGGTTCTCTAACTTAACACATCACCCACAGAGGTTTAAACAAACAAGACCACATGCAAGGCACTTGATACAACTCAGCTCTTGTGAAGGAAACTCTTTTTAAGGTGCACTATACAACCTGGGTAGTATCTGAGCCCAGAACTTAAGACACAAATTGGAGAGGTATAATTTACCCCCTCAAAAAAGGGGAAATGATACCTTAAACCACCAGCACCACCACTGCAGGTCCAGATCAGAAGGGAGAGCTAAGTTAAAGGAATAATTATCCCAGACTGATGCACTGAGTCAAAAAAACCCAAGCAATAGTTCCTCCTGTATGGATACAGCAGGCACCAGGAGGTGTGGAACTCCTTCTGTGCCATTTGAATCACAGAAGACTCTCCAGAAATAATAAAGGTGGCAGAGGAGCCTAGCACGCCAACATAAATTAACAAAGTTTGGTTTTATAAGATGGCCAACTATTTTTTGAGCATGAAAACTGTTGTTTTTGGGGGGGGGGGTTCCTTTTTTTTTTTTTTTTTTTCCCTGGGATTCTGCTGCTAATACCTTCAATATATATTTGGCTTTAAGGAAAAGTCACTCAGTCCATGAAGCTTTTAGTGAGGACCTTTAGTGGGCAGCTAAGCTCCAAGAGGGGAAGGCATATAGCTGCCTCCCCTGGAAACCTGCCAAGGAAGCACTCTAGGAAATATTCCAAAACACATCTCAGTTCTAGAACTTCAACATTTCTCAGCTACAGAAATTCAAAGCTAGCAGTCTGTGGAGAGCCTTTAATGACTTCTCAAACACTGGACCTGATATGCTCTCAGGTAATCCACAAAAACTCCAGAGCAGTCTTAACAGAGGACCTGGTTAGACTTGCTGTTTATCTTTCCCTTGTTAAAGGTAAAAGGGGATGTATAGACCTCTTTGTTATTAAAATATGCGTGGCATGTCATGCTGCTGAAGTTACCAGAGCAATCCCGTGTTTGGAATCTCCTGCCTTTCACAGGGGCTGAATCACACTGCCTTAGTATTGTTCCACAACTCTTTCCCCATCCCCCTTTAGATAAACCCAGCATACACAAGAGCCTTTTCCAGATAATCACACTCTGCATTCAGCAGCAGTTTGCCAATTCTGATCAATCTGAACAGCTTCAGAAACGATTATTTTTCAGTTTCTGAAGGGGAATTAAAAAAAAAAAAAAAAAGATAAATAAAGAGAAAAACGTGAAAGAGAAGTGCAACACGGGATTAGTTTTCGGATTTGGGGAGGGATAAAAAAAAATAACCCCATGTCAAGCTGGCTAGCCAGACATGCAAATTAAACCAACTCAGCATTTGCAAAGACTAGATGGCCACAAATTGAAAGTTAATCGGGTCCTACCTTGTGCTCATCTCGAAGGTGAGCATCCAGCTCCTCTGTGTGTTTGGTCTCATAGTAGCAGAGTTGGCATTTGTAAGGTTTCAGTTCATTGTGCTTCTCTATGTGCTGCTGCAAGCTCTCGTCACTGGAGCAGGTGAAGGTACACTTGTCACAGCGGAAAACGACTCCCTGCAGGTACTTGGACAGCTTGGAACGGCAGACTTCAATGGGAACGACCCTCTCCTCTGTGGGGACAGCACAACACTGACTTAACAACACCAGGAAAACAATCCTGCCTGCCAGGATCTCCAAAAGTCACAAATGCAGGTGTCCTCTGTGACTGGTGATGGGGTGAAGAGGATGGGAACGGGAAGGTTTTGGGCCAAGTGAGATTCCATCTATGAGTCAGAGGAGCAGAGCCTAGGAACACAAAACCAGCCATAAATCAGCCCAGACCAAAAGTTTGTTTTTGTTCAGTACTTGACAGCAGCTGGGAACTGCTTCTATGAAAGTAAGAAACAGGGGGAGCTGCAGGGTGTGCTTTGCAAAGCATCAGACACTGCTGGCTCTGCACAAACTGGAACTGGTGTCCTCACCACCACACCCAAACCTGCCCTCTGGGGACTGAGAAGGTGAGCAAGGCAGCACTTCTCCCTGGAAAAAGGCTGTGCAAGTTCAGCCAGCAGCAGAAACTTCCTGACATACCCAGAGCTTTCAGAAAGCCCAAACTCTGCACGCGTGATGAACTGAAAATGCTCTTGCTGAGTTTTTAAACTCTGCACTCCCTCTAACAAAGCAGTGATGTTTAACAGAGCAGCAATTAATTTCGGTCATTTGACACAGCCAGAATCTGATGTGCCTCAACACTCATCCACTGTGGTTCCCTCCACGCTGTGCACACCAGAGAAACCCCAAACCTCACCCTTCAGCTGAGGGTCACCAGCAGATCCTCATTAAGGCTTTTGTTACCCAAACTGGCGTTTTGAGCTGGAACACTTGAAACTTAGCATTGCTCCTCCTCATGCACTGCATACTAAAGGAGGGTTTTTTGATCCTCCTCATCCAGGCTCATCCCCAAGGACAGGAGTGAAAAAAAAGAGGCCTGAATCTCTTATGGTAGACATGAAGGCTGAAGGAATGTGAGACGTGGCAGTGCACACATGGATCTGAGCCAACGGGCCCTTTCTTCTAGTGAGGAGGGTAAAATTACATCCAAAGACAACTACAGAAACACACACTCTCTTTACAGCAAGACGTTTTTTTCTACTGCCCCACAAAATATTCCATCCTGCCTAGCTTCTCCCTAAGCAGAAAAAACTTATCTATCTCCTAACTTCCTCTTTTTGAAGTTTTCCCCAAGGCACTGCCTTAACCCCCCCCTCAAAAAAACCCAAATAAAGAAACACCCAAAGACTTCTGATTCTTTTCTACACCACCAGCAGCTTCTCTGACTATAAAGAAACCAAATAGTGGCCATTCAGGGTGGAAACAGGGGAGGGGAGAATAGGGTTTAAGACACAGCAGAATTCAAAGCTGTGCTGCTGCGATCACTAGAGAAACTTTTTACAAGGTTGTTGCAGCTGTGTGCTTTTGGACTCTCAGAAATAAGTGACACAGCCAGTTTCAGAAGTGAAAAAGCCAAGGGAAGTTTTCAAAAACAGAAATAGTAATTAAAATATTTTAACATTCACCTTTCCTCTAACACCTGGCACGGATTAAAAAGGCTAAAACATGCCATGGTATAAAATCTTAAACTTACCAGCCTGAAGTAAAGCAGCATTCTCTTACTCAGGTGAACAAAATCTATTGCCTCACAACCACACACACAGAGCCCCCAAATCAAAGGCAACACAGCAAGAGAAGGGCAAAATAGACACAAATATCAACTCTAGATTGAAAGATTTCAATTACAGGGAATGATTTATAACTTTTACATGAGGTACTCATGTCAGTGAGCTTCCTCCAAGCTATGGTTTTGGAACTTGCAGGGCTAGCTGGACCTGGAATGTTACATTTCTTAAGGTGATGCTCTCACCTCCGGCTTGCCCCTGCAAAGCCCTGTTTATTTAATTACTCATTTAGAATGCACTTATCATGTCTGGACAACCAACAAAATTGCAGCAAACCATAAAGCCCCACACAGAAATTGAAGAGGCAGCTCCTTTACCCTCGTGAGACTTCTTCTAAGTTCCATCTGTGTCTAATCAAAGACTACTGTGGAAACCTCACAAAAAGATGTCCCAGCTTGTGGAACAATTTTGCAAGAGTGGCAATTAAAAAATTAACAACAAAATAAACACCTAACAAAAGCATCGTCTTGGTTTAAGAAATCCAATCCTTCCGCTAGGCTGGAATATTCAGGCTAATTCTATCAGGGAATGAACTGAAAGGACATTAATGACAAACTTTTCTCAAAGCAGACATACATTTTTTGGCTCAAGGCACAAGAGAGCTCAGGACGTTATTAGTCCTTAGTTATAAGAAGAAATCTTTGTTCAGCAGCACATCAAAGCACATACAATTCAATTCCTTCCCTCAAAGGTAAACAAAAACAAAAAAAAAAAAAAATCCAACAGTCCTACTATCTAGACACACACCGATTACTTGGTCATCCTGGATTTTGAAAATACACATTTTTGCCTGGAAATCCAAACTACACCCACAGAACAAGTAGTATTTGGATTCCAGCAGTCAAAAGCAAGCACTGAACAAGGGTTCTGCATGAGCAATGGAAAATGCCAGAAAAAAAGCACATGCAAGGAGCAAGTGCAAGGAACTAGGATCTGTAGCAAGGAAGCCTTTGGGGAGGTGGGTAAATTTGAAAATTTACCTTAGAGGTTGCTATTCAAAAGATATGGGTGTTGTTTTCTTATATGAAAAAGAAAATCACTACGTTCTTTAAAGGAAGGATAAAGAATAAAAATGCCCGAGGATTTAAAAGTATAGCCAACTTAGTGAACTTGCTAAGTTGGATTCAGCCCTGGAAAAACAGTAATATACTTCAAAATGCATGAGGGGAATGCTACTGGAAAGGACAACACCAGGAGAAAAGGTGGTCAGGCACTGGAAGGGGCTGCCCAGGGAGGTTTGGAGTCCCCATCCCTGGAGGTGTCCCAGGAGCACCTGGAGGTGGCACTCGGAGCTCTGGGCTGAGGACAAGGTGGGTACTCGATGGTCTCAGAGCTCTTTTCCCACCTAACTGATTCTGTGACACACTAACTGTGTTGTGCTGCATAAATTAAAGGCTAACATGCTGCTAAGATCAGGAATTCCCTGTCTCCTCCTGCCTGTCACAAAGACCAGGAAGAACCAGAGAGCCAAACTTCTCCTGACTGACCTACAGCACCCTCTGCACCCATGGGAAGGAGGCTGAACTGCCCTGGCACTGGCCAGGGACAGGTGGTACATGAGAGAAGCTCTTGGAACCTCTTCTTCATGGAAAGCAAATTCCTTGCCTTATATATTTTTTTCCCTCACTAGGCATTCAAGCTTCTAGCTGATCCTGCTTTCACCCTGTGAAATTCAGCCTCTGTAGCCACTCATTAGGAGGCAAATATATTCTCCATTTCAAGCACATGCTGTTTCTCCAAGGATTAGGGGTGCAGCAACTTGGAAGTAATGTAAGAGTCATGCATCTGTAAACATGCCTTTTGCACAAAAGGAACATTAACTATGAATGGATCAAATCCTTCACTCCTGATTTTACATACTGTACCACTCCATCTACCTCAAAACTAATTTTCTTGGGCTGCAGCTCAGGGCTATGCCCTTGCTTTGCCAATGCAATGGCCATAAAACAGGAAGACTATCTCAGTCTACACTGACTATCCCTCAGTCTCTTTTCCAGCACACATTAAATCTTGTCAAAACCATCTGCTTCAGCTGCCACACAATTAAACACAACAGCAGAGGGCTGTTTTTTAGCTGGATGTGTGCACAAGAAATCACTCTAAGTATGAACCCTGGATACATGATGTCAAAGAAAACCCTTTTGTGGCCTCTGAGACTTTATCAGCTATAATTCCATTTGCATTAAAACTTCTTTTACTCTGTTTTCTCCTCCCCCCCAGCACTGTGGTGTGTAGACCTTCGTGTCCTTTTGCCATAAGGTTTGTTCCAGCAGCAAAAACTCTTTGAGGCTGGTTTCTTCTTTCCTTAACTAAAGGAAGTCCTACAGAAGAAAAGAGTCACAGTTTCATCTATCCAGGAGGTGACAACTGGATAGAAACAGCTCAACTGGTCAGAAAGAGCTCTGCAAAAGCAGTAGGGCTGCTTGAGCTCATGAAGCACTCTTCCACTTCTGCAACTGGACATTCCCAATATCCAACCTATGCAAGATGGAAAATACCCTAAACCCATCCAGTTCCCTCTGTTTTAAAGGTTGGGCATTGTCTGCTAGAGCCCTGACATGGCCACAAAATGGAGAAAACCGGGCAAAATCTGACACAGCAACACCTTCAAGGGCAGGAAGTAAAAGCCAAAGCACCAGCCAAACCCTTGCAACCAAGTGTGTCAGCTTTGTAATGTGCTTTCAGGTCATTTCCCCAGATGTTCCCTCACAGAAGCCCTGCTAGCAGAAAGAAATCTGAATTCTGCCAAGCTCACTGAGCTGGTACAAGAAGGACTTCAAGCTACCAGCACTGAGAAGTGGTATACGACATGGAATTACGACAGCACTTGTCACACCAGAATCTCCTCCAGGAAAAAGATGGCATGCAAAACCTGTGTTTGCTCACCACCAGTACCCCGCTGTGAATCTCTGCCCAACCTGCACGCAGGCAGAGTGCCATCCCAACACATGGGTTTGGATTTCGGCAGCCAACAGACCATCCACAAGCATCAAGTGTGATAGCTGTGGGCAGGAATCCCAGCCCAGAGAGCCCAAACTGCTGTCTCTTCTGAGCTACCAAGCCCACAGTTAATAGAATATAGAAATCCCTACTCCCACTTTTAGCAGGCTTGAAAACAAAATAAATTTAAAAATGGAGAGGTGTAGACAGAAAAGGAGTCTTACAGTAAAGCGAAAAATGAGATAATTATTTTGTCCCTAAGAACACGGAGGAGAAAATACTCGGGGAATTTATCAAGGGATATTCTGAGGCCTCTATGGTTAGCTGATAAGGCTTTTGGGTGACTTTATGATAGCAAGGCCTTTAAGATAGCAAGGACACGGTCAGGGCACAACTCTGGCCTAGATCAAAGTTGCAAATTAGGGCAACTCTTTTTAAACAGGTGTTTGATGGCTTTTATCCTCCCTTGAGGAAAACCTTAAAAACTATCCTAAATCAGCACTGGCAAACTTTGAATTTTAGAGCAAATAAATCAGATGCATCTTACTGAAATGAAACAAAAATACAATCAAGGGCTAGTGACTTCTCTCTCCATTTGTCCTCACGTACAGAGAGAGGAAAAACTTAATGAAACCAGACTGAAATATTGAACGAAACCAGAACCAGGGCCCTGTCCAGCAATCCCCTCACTGGACACAGACACGGACATGGATGTTTTTACCTCTGTGCAGAACTATGTGGTCGATCATGTTGCGTTTGTATTTGGTGTGGTAGAGACAGAGAGGGCAGCGAAGGTCTTTGGGTCCTTCCTCGGGGACTGCCGAATGCCCGGCCTCCACGTGCATAGTAAAAGCAGATCTGTGAGAGAGGAGGGAGACAATGGCAGCAGTCAGGAGGGTGCCACAGCTCTCTATAAGGGATGTGTGGTGTAAAAAGGTGCAGGTGCCACTCAGCCCTGTCCGCGCGGCCCCGCAGAGGGGCTGCTCACGTGAGCGACACATGAGCGGAGGAATCTGCAGGCTCCTGCCCTCAAAGCAACAAACACTCGTCGTGACAAGATATTCTGCTGCATGGGCTGCTCCATGTAGTCACACTGCTATAGTCAAGATAGCAGAAGAATTCCCATCCTTCATGCTCACTATCTGTCTTCAGGCTGAAATGATCAGCGCGCTTTCTCCGGCGAAGGCTGAATTTTCAGCAAGTTGAACAAAATCTGTCAGCTGTTCTGGACTTGCAGAGGGGAGGACGAACTTATTTCAGGCACAAAACATCCTTAACCATCTTGATCTAACCAGCTAAACTGTTTAGGTTGTGGGTACCAAAGGGAGCTGTGTTCACAGCGAGTTTGGCACTGAGTTGTTTAACTTTCAGAGCATCAGCTGTAAGGATCTGAAAACCCAAGATTTAGAATACTGTATTTATTAGTGTGGAAGAATGAATGAATCCTTCACAGTACTTTTGAACCAAAAATTTCGTGCTGGCATTACGCTGGCTGCATACTTAGAAGTTGCAAGAGATATACATAACAGAAGAAATTAACTGTACATCCATTAAACCACAAGCCCAACTAGTGAAATCAAGAGCTGTCTCTAAACTTGGGGCACTTCTTTTTTTTTTTCCTAAAGCAATGATAAACCTTGCAAAAGCTAAGGGGCTTGACACATTGAACTAGAGTAAAAAGTGGCTTTGGACCCAATCCAGCAATCACTGAATTCTGCAGGTAAATTTCTGTCAACTTTGGTCACAGCTCTCATGATTTTAAGATTCCAGGATGGCTTGAAGAGGTGATTGACATGTTTTTGAGAGGTTTTTTTGCCTCCTCCTCCCCCTTTTAAGACAGAAAATACACTGCTATGAATGTGTTTAAATGCTGCCTGATTTATTTCATCATATCAAGGTGAAAGGAAATGGCACTTGAAAGACACAGACAGATTTGACCTGTAAATTTCTGGTAGTATTTAAGAGAGCCATCAGGATACTAAACATAAGCAGGAAATTTTAACATGGGGAGAGTAGAAATGAAGCAACAAAGAACAGAGACATGTAACTAGAGGCTGCTCACATGTGGATTCTCTCAGGTTTGTGTTTAACATTTTCTTCAACAGAACTCCTTCCCTTGACCCAGTCCTACTGTTCACTGTCACTCTTAACAAGTTTAAGACCTCAAATGTCAGCTCAGGGTGTTATGCTCAAGGGCCCAGCACATCAGGAGGAAATGATGAACTGCACAGGTGCCTTTTTCTCTTTTCTTACAGAAGAGCAGCTAAAAACACAGGCACAAACAAACACACAAGGCACCGAGCCTTTAAATTTAAATAACTGGATTTTCTGAAATGTCTCTGTATACTGTCAGATATGCTAGAGAACAGCATCTTTCTATCATTTAAGCTAGAAAGACTTGGGGGGGGAATAAAATTACATGAGAAGAGATTCTTCAGTAAGGTGAAATAATTTCCCCTGTCACCGCTGGACACTTGATTGTCCCACGTTTCATGCTGGCTGCATGTGGAAATTACATTATTTCTGCAGAGAAAATTTTCACACTTAAGGACAAAGGGATTACGAAATGATAGTTTTTCATTCTCAGAGAATCTCAGAGAAGTAAAGAGGGGTGCAGCAGACTGCCACACTAGACTTACAGAAGGCAGACTTTGGCATAGTTAAGGGACTGATTGAGAAAGTCCCCTGGGAGGGCATCCTGGAGGACAAAGGAATCCAGGAACACTGGATGTTCTCCAAGGAGAAAATCCTGAAAGTTGCAAGAACAGATTGACTCCACGTGCCAAAAGATGAGACTGGCATGGCTGGACAGAGGGATGTGTCTGCAACTTTGTGGCAAATGAGTTTTGCAAGAAGGATCGTGCCAAGCGGACAACGGGGATGTTGGGAACCTGTTGGCCTCAGGTTGCACCAGAGGAGATTTGGACTGAATGTAAGGAAAAATTTCTTCCAAGAAAGGGTTTTCAGGCACAGGAACAGGCAGCCCAGAGAAGTGGCTGAGTCACCACCCCTGGAGGGATTTAGAAGATGTGCAGATGTGTCACTAGGATTTAACACTGGGCTTGGCAGTGCTGGGTTAATGGTTAACTCAATGATCTGAAGGGTCTTTCCCATCCTAAACAATTCCATGATTCTGAAACCTTCTGCAACTGTGCTGTTGTCTGCAGCAGATGGTACCGGCTGTTGTAGGAGAGAAGAAAATGGATTACATGGATGCTGCTGTGATTTGGCACGGCATTCCCTACGCTCCTCTCCCTGGTCAGCAGTGGCCATGTTCCTGTTAGCCATCAAAGACCTCAGAAGTCTTTTCAAGCACTGAAAAAAACCCCCACATGAGTTCAGTTCATCTGTTTAGCAGAGTACTTACTTAAAGCCTGTGTAGAAGGAACAATCTTTGCACTTGAAGAGCTTCTTCCCTCCGTGCTTGTCGCGGTAGTGGCGCCGGATGCTCTGAATGTAACCCGAAGAGAATTCGCAAAATTCACAGTTAAGGATGGCTTCTGCTTTTTCCACTCCTGCAGCACTCCCAGAAAGTGGGATTGGGCTGATGTTGTTGTTGTTCCTGGCCAAAGCTGCAGACTGGTAGTGGTTCAACTGCTGCTGAACATCAGGAGGCTCCGAGTATGAAGAGTCTGCAGGGAAACAGAGCGGAGTTGTTATTCCAGGTGGATCAACAAATCTCAAAAAGGTTTGATGATGCCTGCTCCAGAACCTACTGGCTTTTGGAGGGGGTTGACCAAGCTGCTGGTTATGAAACTAATCCTGCTTTCTGAAGGGATTAAGAGGTGCAGCACTTCTTAATCTAATTTAATGTGTATTCTACAATTTATAAGGTGAGAAATATAAATGATGCTTTTTTAGATCTGATTCAGGGAGAAAATGAGTGACACATTTAAATTAAAGTAGTCTAAAAAAGAAGCCTGATTTTAAGACACGTAATTTTTGAAGGTAAAGCCCTTTAATCATGCTGCCAAGTGTTTTATGTGTTTGGCACAAAAAATCAGAGCAGATCCTCTCAAATATCTTATGCCAGTTCACACAAGGTGAAGATCTGGAACAGGATACATGTAAATAATCTATCTATATGGAAAAAGAAAAAAGAAGCAAAAAAGAAGAAAACCAAATGGATACTCTTCCCTACTCATGCTGATGATGTTAGAAATTAAATCATCATTAGAAAATAAAGATGTTTAATCATAAATTCCAGTAAAGCAAACTTTCAAACTGCTTCTTTGCCATACTGAGAAAAGAGATCTCCAAAGACACATCCCTTCCACATGCCAGCAGAACTCTGCCACACCATTTTCATGGCATGTGGAGGCATAGAGTCCAGAGATGTCTCAGTAGTGAAACTGAAAGCTTTATAATGTTGGTTAGATACCCCAAAAAAAGAGTGTGGGGGGAGGGAGGGTGTTGTTGAACCTTTCCCAACACACTGCTTGAATGTGGAGGTTAGGAATCTGTCTGCTTTGTTCTACATAACCCACAGCTGCCCATGAATGGCACAAATCAAAGCAGATGAATAAAGCACAGATGAATTTCAGTGCAATTTTCCCGAATAGAAGACAAAAGGCTCTTTTCCTAAGCTTTCTAGAAGGGGGAAGAAAAGCTAGGGGAGGGGGGAGGTGGGAGGGAAGTCAGGATACAAACTGTACCAGCCACCTCCTGCTTTGATGTGTTCTTCATTTTCCCAAGCTGAATTCCCCAAGGCTAGATATATAAGAATTCCCTAACAGACACACATTTGTGGGAACTTAACACCATCCATTCCAACCAATCAGTATGGGGAAACAAAAGGCAAACAGGCCTATACAACACTGAGTGTGGGGACTTCTCCACCTGTCTTCAAAAGAGCAAAATGCTTGCTTTCTTTTCCCACTACCACAGGCAGGGGGTTACACATGCCCAAGAAATGAGTAACAAATAATGACAATAAAAAAAAACCAAACCAGACCCCGAAACAAAACAGACACAGCAGGTAAATGTCTCCAGGCTCCCCTGGCTTCACCACCAGGTGTACACAGCAAATAGAAAGGCAGAGACATGAAAGGTTCTGGTAAAATGGGTTTGTTTTTCTTATCCAAGCCCCATCAGCTGAGTGAGGCTGGATTACAACGCAGCATTTATCATCCCTTGCTTCCACCACTTCCACAGCACGTTTGTTCACCAGGAAGGCTCACAGTGAGCTCCACCTGTTTAAATGTCAAGGCTCTCCTTCCCTTGCGTTTGAATCAGGCTCCCCACATCCTTTACTTTGGCACAGGACAGCCCTGAGGAGCTGCAAACCCTCTGCAGAAGTCTCTCTTCTCTCAAAGGCAGAAACTGTGTGCTCACCCCTCCTCTGGAACAGAACCTTGAGGGCTCAGACAGGATTTGCTGACTCACTTCTCTGGGCTACCAGGTTCAGTGAGTCTAAAAGCTCAAAATGCTGGTAGACAGATCTCCTGGCAAGGGTAAGGCAGCCTAAAAAGAAAGTTCATAGCATTTGAAACAGGGGTGGGGTTTTTTTGTTTGTTTCTTTTCTGTCATTTTTTCTTTTTTTTTTTTTTTAATGTATTCTAGTCAAATTACTCTTAGGGTATTGAAGTCTACTTTGCGGCTCACTTGTTCCCCTCCTCAGGAAGAAAGGATCAAAAATTTCCACCACATCACCAATGTTCCTGGCCACACTCCCAGAGATATCCATGGCTAAGAAAGCTACAGGTCTGAAAAACCATTCTTTCCAGGAGAAGGAAGTTCTGCTGTTGTCTGCAAGATCTACTGTGCTTCAGATGTTTTTACTCCTCCTATCATCTGGTGTCTATTATTCCAGCTTTCGGACTTTCCATGGGTTATTTACACAGCCCCGTGGAATCTGGTATGTGAAAACTGCAGAGGCAGATAGTTCCATGTCAATTCCCACACAAAAAACCCAAAACACAAACAAAAAAAAGAAAAAAGCACATCAAGTGGCTTTCCCTGTCATCAACAACAGCCAGAAGAAAATTCTACCTTTCACACAGGCCACCCCACGGTTTTTAGTAAATTGCTTCATTACACTTGGAAGAGTCATGGCATTTAAAGTAATTTCAAAAAGCCATCTGAAGAGTTTTTCCAGTGAGTTGTACCCTTGAACAATGGCAGCATGCATGGCCTAGTGTACTCCTTGCCTTTTCCCTTGCCAAATTCTCTCATTACACTTGCTGCAGCGCAAGATTTAGCACTTCCTGAAGGAAAACACTCAGGATTAACACATGTGCATAGGGCTCCTGATGGTGTCTGAGAATCAGCTAGCCAGACAGCTCCCCTGGCACGAAGGGGCAGCCCAGCTCCACCAGGAACACCCTGGACAGAGCCCAAAGTTGACTGAAGGCATGGGAAGAAGTTTTCCCCTGGGTTTCAGTGAGCCCCACCTTCATTATGCCACTCCAAAAGCAGCAGCAGCTGACCAGAGATGCATTCTGGCACACAGAATGCAAACTGCCAGCAAATGAGAAACTGTGGATGGGGGTGAGCTTCTGGATTTTATTTTTTTTTAATTTCTTTTTTCGAAAGCAGTGTCTTAGAGAGGGGCCAGGGGATGCACATCCACAGTCACAGAGCACTGCTTTAAAAGCTGCATTTTTCCTTGCTCTACTCCAGCTGGAAGAGTGGGCTGATGTTCCAGACACTCTTTGGAGGTGTTGCCCCAACAACAGGATGAAGGAGGAATGGAACAGAGCTTTTCCTCCAGAACTGACCCAAAAAATGAGTCATGGATGTACACAATGCAAGTTCCACCTCTTCTTTTTCCTGCACCCCCAGGCACAAAGGGCTGGGTGCACTCTGATAAAGTGCTAACAACCTTGGCCTACAGCAGGAAGAGAGTTTAGCCATCCATGTCTGGAAAAAAGTGAAAAAGGCCCTAAAAACCTACAAAATCAGAGAGCAGAAAACATTTAAAATAAGCCAAAGGAAGATGTAAGAAAATTTGTATTAAGAACATGTAAAACACAGCAGCAGTGAATAAACACGAATGGAAGAGAAATTAAGAAAAATGTAACACCAGGAAAGACCATATACATTTTAAGGAAAAAAGGCACTTTTTTTTTTTTTCCACTCAACAGCCTTGAGGCAGCAGAAGAAAATAAAGCACATTCATATATGCAATGAAAGGGAAGAAAATGGAACACTTAGCCCTGACTCATTCGAAACAATCAAACAAACAAAAAAAGCCCACACCCAAAACACTGAGACTCCTTTTTAAAGACCAATTTTATTCAAAACGAATGGAAGGACTTCACTGTGCAACTTCAAAAACAAGATAACAGCATAGGATGATCTGAGATAAAATGAAGGACACCTACAGTCGTATCAACAGGCAAAATTAACAGTGATTGCTGCAGTTAAAAATGGAAAAAACAGCAGCAACGCTGTGAATCTCAATTTTGAGATTTTACATATGGCATCTACCTACATATTACCTGCACAGGACAAATAACAAGGCCAACAAATAATGTAACCCCTGCCAGCACCTATGGATCTAAAAGACATTATCTTTCCTTAGTATGGAAGAGCATTTTTATACCCCAAATTCCAGAAGTTGAAAAGGAAAGCAGAAGAAATTATTGTCCATGGGGTGATTTATCAGCACAGCTGTATCTAAATTACTGCTGCATTCTGGTAAGAGAACACAAGCAAGTCTCACTGTGCCTGTCCCTCCAGGGGCATTTCCAGAATGCCCAGAACACTAAAATCCCTGGCCAGGAATGCTATCACTCCAAAAACTTCATCCAGAGTACAGTCCCAAAGACTGGGACAAATCTGAGTCTGCCAACAAATCTGGAAGTTACTACCCCAGCCAAAAGAGCAAGTCATGAAAATTCAGCTTGATTCCCTGCATATCCCAGGGTCACACACTGGGGAAAAAATGTACAGAGAAAATATACAACGAAAACCCACCTCAGAAGCAAAATGAAAATCCAAAGTTTCATTGGAGCCTGTGTAGCATGTAACAGGTTTGAGATACCTAAACGAAAACAAAACTTTGGGATCCCTTCCAGGAGAAAAAAAAAAAAAAAAAGCAGTTTCAGATCCAGAACTGAAACCAAAAATTTACACAGAAACTCAGTGATGTTTCAGCTGCTTGTAGGTATTTTCAGAGGTATCAACCAACACCATATGCAGCAGGAAAACACTTCCACAAGACTCCTAAACCCAACAACAAGAGGGAAGAAATTCACCCAGACACATCTAAGCAAGAGACACTGAGCAACAGCTGAGAAACAAGAGGGAAAAGGACTTTTTAGAGGGAGGAAACTAAAGCACTGTTCTATCCTTTCAGGGTGGACAGAACCAGCCATATGTAATATAAACACTTTCATGCTTGCAGAGTGATGGATAGGGGTGGAGGGAGGAACACTGCCCAGGAAAAGCAGCTGTTGGAGTGCACTGGGAAGTGACGCTGTTGCCTTTACAGAATTTTAATAATTTAATAGCTCAAGGGCCAGGAGAAGTCACTGGGAGATAAAAGTGAAGACACCATGCTCTCCTGGTATATTCACACAAAAACATCAACCAGTCAAAGGAGACCAGTATTTGTAAGAACAGTGAAACTGGGGATGGAGAAGCTTGGCTCATGAGATAAGGAAAAAACCCAAAGGGAATGTATAAATAAAAGAAAGTACTTAGTAACACTTTGTGAGAGAAAAAGGGAAATTAAATATTAATACAGGCCCTGGACATTCTGGATCTGAAAGGAAATGTTCTAGAGAGACTAAGAGGAAAATATTTGGAGTGCTATTTAATTTTATCTGAATTCATTCATGAAAAGAAACTTTCTGTGAAGAACAACAAAACAAAAAAAAATCCAAGGATTTCAAAAAAGCAGCAGTCTCCTCTGGATAAAAATTTGTAAAACCAAGTGAAGATGCAATTCTTCACCAAAGAACAACAACAGACAACATAAGGCAAATTGCTATTTTAAAATGCTTAAGGATAAGCGTAAGGGTGGAGTTTAGGAGATTTAGGAACACAATCCCTTCCAAAATTCAAAACCACCAGCTGACTGAGTGGCAGGATTGCACATAGCCATGAATGGCAACAGCTTGAAAAGTGGGAAGGTGGCGAAGCAGGGTGCCACACAAAGATTGTGAAGACTGCACACATTTGTTCACTTCATGCCACACAGCACTGACCTGGAAGGAAGAGTATGTGGGAGGGTGAAATGTTCTGGCAATAAATTAAGCTGAGGGGAGGGGAAGATAGAATAGACTAAGACTCAGAGAGATGCAACTAATCATGAGGAAGCTCAGGGAAACAGACAGGGCAAGTCTTGTTCACTGCATGCTTAAAACCAGTGTGAGCCTAGTCCTCTACCTAAATTTTGATTTCTGCTTAAGAACCTTTACATTGCCAGAATATTAAGAGTGAGAGATAGCAGACACAAGTTTTGTGCCCTCACTTGCACACTCCCAAAGAAAAAAGCAAAGAGTAATCACAAAGTAAAGAAAATTAAGCCCTGGAATAAAATCGCCATTTAAGGGATTTATATACCACTAGTACCCCCCAAAAACTCCCACAAAAAACAACAACAAGTCCAAACCAAAACAACAAAAAAAGATAACCAACCAGAGGAAAAAAAAAAACAAAAACAAACAAAACCAAACCAAACCTTGTTGGTGGAATTTATTTCAGTTTTATCTCTTAAGACCACTTCTTGGATCATGACAGACCAGCTTTTGTGAGAAAGATATTACATGTATTTCAGAAGAGAGCAGTGAGAAAGGCACATGGACTATGCAATCTTGCTTATTCAGAAGAGGTGAGAGAAGCTATATCCATATTTCTCTGTAACTTTGAATTTCCTCTGAATTTTTGTGCATACCATAGCTACAGAGGCTCTGCAGCTTCAAAGTAACTTCCAAGGGACATAAATTTCACCTGTCAAGAAGAAAATAATAAATAATATTTATCATCCGAAGCACTTCCACAGAGAGACTCTCACCCTGCTGCCTGAACAGGAATTTTGGAGTTTCATAGTTGAGATCAAGAGTGCCTACAATAGTCTGTGAAAAATGATGTATCTGAAAGAAGCAGGAACTAATTAAGATCTAAGGAGGAGCAATGTAATTGATGAAATAAGTTATATCACAGTGTTTCTGTGAGAAGGAGAAGATCAGTTCATGAGATCCCCATGCTCCTCTGTTTTAGAGTATTCAACACCACCAGAAATTCCCATTTGCATGAGCTTTCAAGGCAGGCACCACCCTGCTCTGCTGATGCTGTGATTTGGAAGGATCAGGTCAGTGCTCAGGAAATGCTTCACCACAACTTCCAGTTATCCCTTGTTTTCATCTCTTCTCCCCACAACAATATTTATTTCCTGCACTCAAATCAATCTAACTTTCCTGTTCTTTAGGTGACTTGGCTGCTTACTGGTCACATTTAGGCTGCACACAACCCTCTCACTGTAAACAGAATTAAATCCCATTGCCTAAATGCAGGATTGCACTTAAAGCCAGGATTTCTGCTACATGTCACACACTGGGACCTCCATGATCTTACCTATTTCCATAAAACACATAAAATAAAAAGTTTGTCAAGATATTCCTTTATTCAGTTGAACCAAACTCAAACTTCATAAATGGAAGTGCATTTGCAGAAGAGGGGAACACAAAGAGAACTGGAAATAGCTTTAACAAGACTGATTTAACCAATGTGCTAAAAGGACTTACTGGTAACAGGTTTTTTTTTTGGAATTTACAAAGTTCTATTTCAACTGATTCTTCACTCAAGACAATAATCTACCAGTCAACTTTTTTCCTTTTCATCAGTAGCCATTTGATCCTCATGCTGTTGTGTTCCATGATTTCCTTCTCATTTTTAAGGGCAATTCATCAGGTAATTTTCACATTTCCTCCCCTATGTGATGCTGTACATATTTGTATTAATGCAAACACAGTGCCGCAAACACACGTGTTTCTGTCACCCAAATGCTCACTCTCCTCTAAGGCTTGAAATGAAAAGGGGGAGAAAAAAAAAAATCAATTTATCAAGCAATACCTATTGGCATTCTGCTTTAAAACTGGCCCTAAAATTACAGTGTCAGTATGTGGGTGACAAGGATTCATTCTAACCACAGAGCTCAGGAACCTGAACTTTGTAATTTGTTCTGGAGACCTCCAGCACACACCTTGACATTATTTTTACTGCCAACAGAAAGTCCTCATCTCTGTCACCAGCTCTGAGCTCAGAACACTCCGGGCAGTGTTTCCAAGCACTTGTAGCAACAATGTTCCTTAAAGAAGAAATAAAACCAACTACTTAAATGTCAAATCTTGGGCTGTCAGCTATGATGATAACACACATCCATTTCAACAGAGCTAAAATGAGCAAAGAAGTTTTACCTCTCTGCCAAGCACCAGATCCCTCCAGCATGTTTTAAATCAATGGGATAAACTGGAGTCTCAGGTGACAGGGAAACTATCAGTGAGGCTGACAGGGAAGGCTGTGATATGTGGGCATGATGCTCTGCAGAAATGCCCTCTTGCACACCCTGTACCCCTGTCATGCCAACAGCATCCTTTCCACTCTGTGCTGAGTGATCACAGATTCCCCAGACACACAAGAGATCAGCATCTACCACTTTGTCCTTTATTCTGAACATGAAAACCAGAGCCAAAAGAAAGCAAAAATCTCAAGGGAGAAAACCCAAAACAAAATAAAAAACCCCAACCCACAACAGGAGTCAGGATATGCATCTTTCTTTCATTGTGGGTGTTATCAGGTTAACTTCTTTCTTCATCAGATGTTTCTTCTTTCATTAATTCCTTGACCTGCCCAAACATTCTGTCTTCTCCCAAGCCTAGGCAAACTTTCCAGGGCCACAGCAATCCCACCAGAGCAGAGGGGCCAGCTCCACACAAGGCTGACACCAACCTTCTCCAGTCTGTGTCCTGCTCAATCTCAGCTTTGCCTTTGCCCGTTCAGCTCAAGCACAAAAAAAAAAAAAACAAAACAGCACCAGAAAAAAAAAAAAAAAAAAAAAAAAAAGCACAATGAACAGCGAGCTGACACTCCCCTCAGCACAGCCAATGACATCTCCCTCTGTTCCACCAGCCACAAAACAGTTCTCAACATGCTGCAGGAAAAGGCCAGCAGCCAAACAACTATACCCCAGTGGAAGGGAGCTTCAGAGAACAAGGTCATCCCCCCCAGCGCCTCAGGACCTTGGAACAGTGAGGAGTTTGTTCAGTAAAAGTGGAGGTGAACAAGCCCTGTGCTTGTTCCACTAGTCCCTGCCAATCTGATGGAGGAGAAAAGTCCTATCTGACCCAGCATCTGGTATTTAGCTTAACACTGACCACAAGGAGTGAGACACACCAACAATTACCACGGAGTTTTGTGAGGCAGCGTGGCCACTGTGGGAAGAAGAGCAAAGGCTGAGGGGAAAGCAGGAACTTGCTCTAGGTTAGAGAAAGAAGGAACACAGATGGGGAAAATAAAAAAAGGAGCCTGCAGGTAACACAGGTTAATCTGATAGCTGAGAGTGAGCATGAGGCATCACTCCGGTGGGGCACAAAAGCAGGGAAACAAGAAGAACAAGCAGACAGCTCTTTGCAGCCCAAGTGTAACTACAAAAGCAAAACCATCTCCTATTCTGCAGTATGCAGATCACCATCTTGCATCCTTAACAGGGATGCCATCCTTCCAACTCACCTGGCAATTAAAGCAATTAGCTGTTGAAGCTCTGCCTGAATTTGCCCTGTAGTCACTACTGGCTCTCTGCCCTTCCAGCCAAACTGCGGTGAAACAAAAGGGCCTGCAAGTTCCAAAGAGTCTTTATCCAAGCCCTCCTCCCAAAAAACCCCCAAACCCATAACTAAACCACACTCTGCTCTAACACCAAGTTTTCTGGCTGTGAGGACTGACCATTGTGATTTTCCCCAGGCAGCAGCAGCCATAAAACACAAAGACACACAAGCAACAATAACAGAGAAACAGCACCAAAGGGGACGGGACCATCTTAGGAACTTTCTGCCCTGATTGCAAGGTTAGAAAAATATCCCTTATGAAGAGTAACAGTGCACGTGAATAAAAATAAGCAAGTCAGCCACAATCCATGATATGGATTTAAAAGACTCAACAACAACAAAAAACAGGAGAACCCAAAAATCAGGGTAGCATGCCTGGCCACATGGAAAGCCTGCCTCTCCTCTGAAAGGTGGAAGGCAGAATCATGACTCACGGGCACCAGATTTCTGGATTTTCTTGAAATGATGCCTTGCTGCCCATAGTTCTCCCCTCATTCTGGTATTACTTGAAATTGCTTTAGCAAAACCTGCCAAAGGCTCTCTGCACCCTTCAGGAGTTCATCTGTGAGGCAGCACAGAAGAAGACATACAGTTTGATTAGGCACTATCTACTTTGAAAAAGTGCACAGAAATGGGAAGGGATTTACAGCTCTGGAACAACAGTGCAGGAAACAAGACTTAGTCAAGCAGTTTTGTGCCCAGCCTAGCTCTGGCAAAGCAAGCAGATGTATTTATATTTCAGCCTCTAGATGAGGCAAAGTTATTTTCCACTGGCAAAGGCTAAAGTTCAGGAAAAAAACCTGGAACAGGGCACTGGATGTTTCACTTAGCAGTTTTCAATGCATTTGCTGCTGCAATTAATTAAATTTAATTAAGATGTTGACATACCATGTACTGGGAGACTCAAGAAATCTTCTAGTTCTGACCTTACTTACATGTGTTTTGTGATGTGTGCTAGTATTAATGATAAATCCTGTTTGGTTTGCACAGCAGTGAAAAGCATAATTATAGAACTTCAGCTGCACACAAATATTGTGCTACTTTCTATAGATCAAGAACTGGTGGCCAGTGAAAATAAATGGTCTTATACCACAGCAGCATGGCTGAGGAGACATTAGAAAGCACATCCAGGTCTGTTTAAAATTTTGCTGTTTTATTTTGACAACTCAATATTCTTAAACACTCTAAAATTTCAAAAAGCTGTAATTTTGAATTACTGCACGCAGCCTTGACACAAGGAAATTTATGAGGCTCCAGATCTGCCAGCCATATGAACAAAGAGCAGTGCTTTGCTCTACAGCATGCCTAGGCCAAAGGGGTTATTTTCAAAAAATAAAGGGCTACTCCAAAAATCAGTAATAGCAGCCAGGGCCATTTAGGACAGGCATTTCACATGCTCTCAAGAAGCCTTTGCTGTGTTTGAAGCCACAAGATGAACCTGTTCATCAGTCTGTTAAGCCACTCTGCTTTACAGACTTTATGGCAAGGGGCTGAGCTGGTGTGTCTCTGCAGTTTGTGAGAGGAGGGCAGATCCCCAGCCCCTGACCACAAACACACATTTGTAACACCACTCACACAGACAGTGTCTGTGGCCACGTGCTCTGCCCTCAGCTGATGATCCCTCTGCACACAACTCCTGCTGCTGCTGCTGCGCCGTGTTTTCTCACGCTCGGACACACAATTTTTGTGTGTCTGCTCTGTGTCTTTGCAGCTCTTTCTTATGGAAAGAGATGGATGGAAAGAGATGGGAGCATTCCAGCCTGGTGCCTTGGAAATGAAGATTTTTTTGGGGATTTTTTTTTTTTTTTGGATTCCATTGCCTTGCCCTCAATAGGAGCAGAGCTGGGAACACTTACCTGTGACACACCGAGCCTCACAGCATGACACCACCATCAAAAAAAAAACCCATCCTGGCCAGAGATTAACATGAATGCAAGCTCTTACTCTCACAAAGGCTTAAAGAAAATGGAAGCAGATCTTGTGAGCAGATTCATCCAGTCCTCCTAGCAGTTTGTAGTATTTCCATCTACAATTAACTTTTGCTGCTCATGCTCCTGGAACTGTTAATGAACATTTTAGTGTAAATTGAAAATAAGCAAATTCAAACAAACAAGCCAAACACTCATTCAAATATATAGCAAACCCCCACCATTTCCTTTTTGCAAGACAAAAAATACCTGTGGACTATCAGGAGAGCCAAAGAACATTTTATCACAATGGCAACCTCACTGTGTCAACAAGAGCAGGACACTACAAACCATTCAGTGCCCCTGTACCATTAAAACCAGAAAAACAGCACTCATGACCAGTATTGTCTTGGAGTTTTTTGTGACTGTCTGTAAGAAGAACACCCACAAACCAAAATTTCATCACTCTATACCCCCCTAAAAAAACCACAGAGTGCTTTACTTATGGTTAGAAGACTGAAAACAGGTTCTTTATGTATTAAAATATCGCCCAGCAGGCAAAGAGGGGCTAGGATAAAAAAGGCAGGATCTTTGAATGATGCATCTGTAAAAAAAGCCTTCTCTGCTGACCCACCATGAGTGACACCATCCCCTTCTTACACTACTGCCCTGAGAGAAGCACACATGCTCTGAATCATTGTTACTAACTGGACTGAAGAGGTTGTTATGCTTTCTGATGACAGCTGCCACCAGAATTACAGCTGGCAAGGATGGGTTTACCCAAAACACTCAGCACTTACTCCTACTTCAGCTTCAGTTCCATGGAAAGCCTACCAGGCACCCCCAAAACACCTCTGGGATGTGCAGCTGAGTACTCCAGATTAGGTCTGCTGCTACCAACACAGGACTGAAAGAGATGAGCCAGAGAAATCTGAATACATTCACCTCTTTTAATCAATGGATGGATCCAGAAGAACAAAAGGAATGTTCTAAGAAAGGCCCATCAGGGAACAAGTTTTGCAGGGAAAAGAAGCATCACAGAAGTTCCACTGGGTTGCTGTTGCAGAGCAGCTCCATTCATGCACTTTGCTGTCACAACCCAGTACCCTTCTCCCTCTTCCACATTTTTACAGAGCTTAACAATCCACAAGATGAGTCCTGCCAGCTCCCCAAACCGCCCTGCTGTATTTCCTACTCTGACCACAGCATTCATTCACAGGCAGGAACAGCTCCTTTCTGCAACCACCTCAATTACACAAGCCTGCTGCACACCCATCAGCCTACAAAACAAGCTCCCTAACAATGGGATGCAGCCTTTTGTCTGCCTGTCACCCCAGCCCAGGTTCAGGGCTGCCTCCCTGGTGAATTAGCTTTGATCATGGCTCACACTGCAGGTTATTCACACACACCAGCAGACAAAATCCAGCTACTCCACACCACGTGAGCCCTTCCTAATACTCCAGCTGGACGTAACAGTGCCTGCATTTCCTATTATTGGGACCAGTTATTTCATCTGGTCTTGCACACCAACTGTGACTCACAGGCCTGGGACACGGAGGCAATGATTTATTGCCTTCTAAAAACCCAAAAAAACACGTGATGCCACAAGAGCAGCCACCATTAAGCTGATCTGCAGCCAACTGTAGAATGTGAAAAATCTACTTAAAGCAGGTTATTCCTTCCTCAAGCAATGCTGAAAATGCTAACACTATTATTGTAACACCTGTACTTGTCTGATGAGCTCCCCAGTGGGTGGCTTCTATTATTGTCAAAGTGACTTAACCATTAACCCCATTTAAAGATGATCTAGCTAATTGGGACAAATTTGGCCTTGGTCTCAGGCTGTAATACAGGTCTAGGTAACAAAGTCAACCCAATGAAATGCTATTGTTAACAGAGTCATCGTTTTAACTGTTTCTAGGAAGAGTTCTTAAAGGCTGCAAAATTATTCTCTGCAGGATACAGCAGGTATCCTGAATTTTAACTCCACTAATCAAGAGTTTGAGCTCCTGGGATAAGGAAAATAAATAAAAAAAAAAAGAGGTAACTGAACCATCCTTCCCAAAACATAGTATTGTCCACACACCAATAACAAAAGACTGCCAACACACAGGAAAGGCTTGGACAGCCACTGAAAATTATTCTCCACTTCTTAAGTCAGTAGTGGAACATATTATTTTTAAAGCAGAAAAAAAAATAAAGCAGTAGAACACATCTCAAGATGTACTCAGCTTGCTGGATTAGCTTAAGCTAGCATTAGCAAAAAAATTCAGTAGCTGCACTGTTCCAGACAACCCACTGACAAATAGGTTGTCTGGGAGCAGTTGGTCAGAATCTCTTGATAGGATCCTGATTCTGACCCAAAAAGTGATTTGCTAAATCACAAAAATATTTTCCCTTATTTTTTTTTCCTTCAAGAAGGTATTTTTATGTTGATTATTCACTTCTTTCAATTCCTTTCAGCTGTCTTCTGAACTTCTTTTCTTCCACTCTTTCTGATTTCACTTTCAGGTTTTTTGTTGTTTTTGTTTGGTGAGAAAAAAAGGAAAAGAGGAGACCAAAAATGCTACAAAACAATTACAGATATTATCTACCTCCCATCCTTAGTTCACCACTATCCCAAGAAAAACAGCAAACAACAAAATTCCTGCTGTTTAGCAGCTAGAACCATTCAAGCTTCTGGAAAAAAAACCCAAGTATTTTCCCTTCTTCTAACACACCTTCCACACATTCCAGTTCTTTGAACATCTGCAAATATTCTCCTTCCATGTCAATGAAATTTATCCAGGAATTAAGGCTGGGGTTTCTTTTCTCCAAAGAAGAGCTCTGCTCTTAACTGGTAGGAAGTGACACCAGAAGATGCCTCGTAAGCTGCTACTCAAAAAGCCTTAAAGCTTGCTGTGATACCCCATGATACCCCACACCTCCTTTCTATTTTCTCTGTTTAAACAGTGTTCCTCCCTCTGCTGCTTTCCAAGAATCTTCTACACACCCCTCCAGCAGAAGGGGATTAACAGCTTTCAAAAGAAGCGCTGAAAAGGAAACAGTGCCCAGGTTCTCCTTCCTGCAGCTGAGTATCTTTTGGTATCCTCTGTACAACAGACAACAACAGTAATTACTCTTCCTACTATTACTGGTTCACATTTTAAGCTTAATCATGTGGTTTCATCAAAGTGTTCTACTCATGAGATTAGGCATTAGGAAAACATTGTTCCCTGTGAGGATGGTGAGGCCCTGGCAGAGGTTTCCCAGAGAAGCTGTGGCTGCCCCATCCCTGGAAGAGTCCAAGGATGGATGGGGCTTGGAGCAATCTGGGATAGTGGAAGGTGTCCCTAGCCATGGCAGAAGGGTGAAAGGAGATGATCATCAAGGTGCCCCTTCCAACCCAAACCACTCTATTATTCTAGAAATATAAAAGAAAATCAGGAAGAAAATCAGGAGCGTGGATGGAATTTGAAGACCCCTTTCCCACCGGCTACAAATGGAAATTATGAGTCTGAAATATTTTCTACAATGTAAATCTTTGCTAGCAAAGCCAGCAGTGACATGTTCCAAAGTCAGCTGGAGCAGTGAGGGAACAAATAGCTGTAGTATGAACTGGTGAGGACCTAAAGCAGATCACTTCCCACAACACCATGTTTAACTCTTGGTTTCTGATGCAACTTCTGGTTTCCTTTTCATGACCAAATGAAGATGCCCTTGGTGCAAAGCTGCCTGCTGCCATTTGGTTTGCAACAAAAATATTAAGCGGCACCTTAGACAATTAAATTCTTGCTCTGAGGCACCTCTTACCATTAGAGTCCTCCACTTCTTCAGCAGGAGTGTGGTTCTTGGAGGTGTGGTGGGCGTGTGAGGCTGCAAGGTTGACAATGCGGGGTCTTGGTAGTGTCAGTGCTTTCCCATGCACTTTCAAGGAGTGCTCTTTCAGCTGGCTGATTGTCATGGTGGAAAATGAGCAGGAGGAACATTTGTAGGCATGTTCACCTGGGTGAGCGAAATACAGGCAAGTCATCAGCTCACAAAAGAAACAAAATGGGGCCCTCACACTTCTCTTACTGAACTTGGCAGTAAAATTCCCATGGACTCTTCAGCGAAATGACTGATCCCAAAGGAAACAAGCTATGCATGTCTCCTTGTTGGAGCAGTCTGGAGTCTGTGGGTGTAGACACCTGCTCTGGACCAAAGTATCATTTTCTGGCAACTGCAGATCCTTGTACAGCGGCTGATGTCAAGAAAAACAGAGACCAGACTTTCAGCATGCCTGTGTTGCATGGTATGGGAAGAAAACAGACTCTGGGATGAAAATGGAGCAACTTAACCACAGCACTTCCAAATTTGTTTGGGAGCACAACAGCTAGAGATGGTGAAGTCATTTGTTTCTGCATGCAGCACATCCAGCGTCATTATTAATGAAGCAAGAAGGACACTACAAAACTCTAACAAAGAGCCCTCCACATACAAAAAAAAAAAAAAAAAAAGGAAAGCAAAAAAATTAAAAAAAAAAAAAAAAAGCGTGTAGTGTAATTACATTTGGGAAAGGTTACAGTTTTCCTTAAGAAAAACCTGCCATTAGGCAGCATCAGTCTTCAAAGAAGTGGCAACCAAGTCAAGGCTGGTGAACATGGCAATGCCAAGTACAAAAGGGTGTATCTACCAGGCTGTGTGGAAGTGTGTTATGAGAAACCACTAAAAGAAGTGAAAGAACAGAAGTGATGCACAGTAGTGGATTTAATTTTGAATACATTCCGAGCTATAGAGAGAGCAAACAAGGGGAAACAAATCCTGATACAAGATTTGTTTTGCACTGGGGCATGGAGGCAATTGTAACACAAAGTGAAACTGTCCCAACACAAACAATGTGATACTATATACAGGTGCCAAGTTATTGTTTTGGAAGTGCCACTTCCATGTACAAGAGTAACACTGCCACATATGAGTTGTACAAAAAGTGCCAAAACTAATACAGAAGCGAAATATTCATGAACAGCAACAGAAGAACGAGAGTTTTGGTAATGGATGAAGCAGAAAATGTTTTCCACCTCTTGACAAATCCAGCAAAGAATGTTCTCAAGCAGCACTTTTTCCCACACCAGAAATAAAGTGAACCAAAAGAGAATATAAAAACACAGCAGCCATTCAGAGTAAGCACACCTGAAATGATTAGCAACCATCCTCCACAAAACTCCCACCCCTGTCCTCCATGCTAATCATCAGGACAAAATACAAACTCTTAGAACACCCTTTTTGGGTGCATCTGAAAGAGAACAGGTCACTCGGAGAGTCTGAAGTGGTGAAACAAAAAAACTCCCCTTTGTGTTTTTGCGAGTGACATTCCTCACCTGTGCATTGTACCAGTTACATATTTCCTTTTTTGCAAACAGGAATACCACATTTCTTGAGTGGCACGCACAACAAGTTGCTCAATGGAACACAATAATTTGAGGACAAAAGATATTCCAAGGTTACAAGATACCAGTGGGATACAGATACAGACCTTCATGGCTTTGTCAGTGTAAGAGATTCCTGGATGACAACATTCACCAAGCATTAACTTAAAAGCACCACAAGACATTAAAGCAAATAAAGGATGATTACATACCAAGCAGCCTGGACACACTAATAAATATGACCACTATTCATTTCCAATGGACATCAAAGCATGAAAGGATGTGCCTGATTGCAGAGGAAAAGCTACAGTTTAGCCCAACAGAAGTCTTCTGCACTTTTTTTGACTGCTGGTTTTGTGTCTCACCAAGTGATCATATTAATACACATGCAAATAAATAAATGTAAGCATTTATGTAGTGGGTCTCAACACTTGATATGTACTCAAAGCACTTATGTTCCAGAATACACAGAAACTGAACAGGACCAATGCTCTTATCTTCAATCACCCATTTCTGCATTTCCAGAGTAACTGCTGATTAAGAAATTGGTAACAAGGATTCCCCAAAAACACAAGCAGGTAAGAAAAAAGAAAAAAACGTAAAGAACAGGTGAAAAAGTTCAGATGAAAACAACAGAGAGCCCGTTTAGAGTAACAGTAAACTGTTCTGTTCCATGCCAAAGGAGATGGCACACACACTGGATGAAAAACAAATGCCAGAAACACTGGTACCAGCTGTCACACAAGAACGGATTTTGTAGTTCACTAAATTTTGATCCATACCCAGAAAATGAGGCAGAGAGGCAGACTGAGTAAAACACTTCAGGATTCAGGATTTCATGGTCTTTTAAAGATCTCCAGGAGAGTTCAGGGAAAATTCAGGAGGACTGAAGTTTTAAATTCTCAATAAATGGATCATGAGACAATTGACAGTTTAAAAAAAAAAAAGGTAACATAAGACAGTTTCAGAGAACCACCGTGTCATTAAAAACTGGGGAGTCTGAGGAAGTCAGACATGTTTGTTCAGTAAAACATATTTCTGAATGACTAAGTCAAAACACACCAAAGCAAAGTTCTGACTGAAAAACATACAAGCAACTTTTCTGTGACGTGAACATCCACTTGGTAGAAATGGGACTGAGGCAGAAACATCTATAAGCCTTTGGAAACCCTATTACCCAAGTCACTGTGCAAGCACTGTCTAGACAACCATGAAATTGTGTTCTTGCAGAATGCAAAACATGGCCCTTCAAGGGGTGTCTGTCCACTAAACAAAGCTCAGAAGCATGAATTCCTAATAAGTAGATCGATGAATTACATGAAGAGAAGTGTGAAGTAAGTATTAGTTGCATGGTAACTTTGGGTCTAAAAATCTGGCAGGTTCAAGCAAGGAGCCCAGCTGTGTAATAGCATAAAGAAAACATTACTTAATGGTTGGTGAAAATAAAGAACCATGGCTCCTCCATACAGGACGTGGGATTCTGTGAACTGGAACTGCTGCACACAGTTGGATTTCCGGGAAGGGACAGAATGCCACGGTCCTCCCATACAAAAGAAAAGTGGAAAAGTTAAGCTAATCTATTTTATCCATCCAGGGAGAAAAACTGGCACAAGCTCTGTGAAATTTAAAAAAAATACATGGAACAAAATATACAAGACCATCAATCCCTCCTATATTTCTGTAGATGAAAAATGCCTTTGGATCAATGGCAACTTTTTTTTTTTTTTTTTTGTACCAGCAGATACAAATTTCTTATGCCTTTTCTCCCCATTTTTCCACCTTCCTCCTCCACTCCAGAGTATATGACTTTAAGTAAGCAAATAATAAATAAAGGAACATACTTGTTGGTCCTTTTTATCAAAAACTCCTGTTCAAGGAGTTTCTACTCACAACTTTTAAGCAGCTGGGCTAGTTCTCAGATTTTCAGACTGGTGACTATTCTATTATTTGCACCAGAGTGCATGTTTGGATTGCAAACCAAAAGATAACCTTTCAGTGTAGGATGTGTGATGGTGCCAAGAGTCTATGGCCAAGGAATAAAGATGAGGACATCCCGAGTCCCACTTTTTAATAATCAAAGGTGCAACAATTTCAGGTGACCTACTCTGTGTGACACATGACCTTCCCAATTCCTGTTCCTCACAAGTATGTCTTGCTTTCTTGCTGGTATGGATTCCATACTGAAATACAGAGATTTGCAAGACAAATTTCCACCTTTGGTAAAGCAGTTTTGACATTCTCAGTCTGTTGCACAGAGACCTGACTCCCGTGTTTGCAGGATTTGGTTTTAACAGGAAAGCCAGCATTAGACTCTACCAAAAACCAAGGTGCTGTTCACAGTCTTTTTCCCAGAGTCTCCTAAAGCACAAACAAAAATGCAAAGAGCAGAGCAATGCTCACTGCCAGTTTCGTTATGGCATCTATGGTATAAGCGATGGAATCCACTTGGAAAAAAGCAGAAATAAGGAAAAAATATCATTCATGTAAGAGGAAAGAGAAGAAAGTTCTCAAAGTACCCACCAATTTAAATCCTTGCCCTTCCCATTACCCAAACTCCCACTTAGCCCAACAGATTCCGTCGGCTGTCCAGCCACAAATGTGGCCCTTGGAAAAACCTTACCCAGTTCTGGTGACAAAACACGTGGGTTCAACCTGGTGATCTGTGATCAGCCACAAGAACACACTGGGCCATTTCAGCTGCAAGACTGAGAGGGCAAAACTTACCAGCATGAGCCTTGAGGATATGGGTTTTCAGGCGGCTGTTGTAGGAGGACTTGAAGGGGCAGAGCTTGCAGCGGAACGGTTTGTGGTGCCCGTGGTGGGTCTGCATGTGGCGGTCCAGGCTTGAGGAGAGACAAAAAAAGGGAGACAGAAAAGGGTCAATTGTTTCAGCTGTGCCTTCAGAGGCAGAGCAAAGCACTTTACAGCAACAGCAGAGCAAGTAAGGGTCCTCTCTCACACTCTCTCTCCAGCAAATTCAACAGGTCTGCTTGCATAATGAAGTCAAATCTAGTGTCAAGGAGCAGAGCTGACACCAATTCTGTATATGCAGAGAGCAAGCCACCTAAATAAACTTATAGGGCAATATTAGTATAAATTAAGTTATGCATGATCCAGACTGAGAGGACCAGCTGAAGAAACATGAAGCAAGCAAGAAATTATTTTATTAAATTGTCATTGCCCAATTTTTCTCCTGCCAAACATTTTTGTGAAAATATGTATGTGCCCTCTTGCCCTGGTGATCAAGAGTAAAAAAAAAAAAAAAAAAAAAAAATTTTGTTGACCAGCTTTACTGAGGAAGCCTTCTTTTGGTTACAGCAGCAAAAGCAGATTAGAGATCCTGCTCTGGGGAGGGTGCCAGCAGGCTACAGTTGATGAGTTCCAGGATTAAAAGGCAGCAGAGTTTCAGAAGCAGCGGTGTAGGAGATTCTACATGAAGCTCAGCAGGAGAAGAAGGGGTGGCAAAGACCAGCCTCTACTTTCTTCAGGGAAAATGGAAGTACCAACAGCCTGAATACTGTGAAGTGATCAAAAACTGCTCTCGACACAATTTGTCCTAGCAGCTCAGTAAAGTTTGGAGGAGAAAAAAGGATGCTTCCCACATTTTCTAACAGAAGATCAAATTCATTCTAACTGAGTGAATCCTGCAGAGCTCTGCAGTTCCTACACTGTGGCTGACAGACACGAATTCACTGTCTCTGGGTGGCAGGCAGGTAGTCTGAGCCCAAGCTGTAAATATTTCCAGCACAGCCCTCTCCTTTGGACACATTTATGCTTTGTGATCTGGGCTTAGCTTGAGTCATCTCATGCACAGTGATGGAACAACAACGGGGCAGAGACACTGCAGGAGTTGCAATTTGCCAAAACTGCCCTCCACCCCCACCTCAGCTCTAGAAGTGTTTCAGGCGTAGTTCTTTTTATTTGTCCTAAACTGTCCTGCTCTTTTACAGAGTATCAACACGTAGCTCAAATAGCAGTTGTTCCAGCCCTGTCACACTACACAAGATTTCACGTGATCTTTAGTCCCACACTGACAAGAGCCTGAGCCAGAAAATCCCTGTTTACGAGAGCTAACACTGAAGCCTGTGTATTCAAACATCTGATAACAGCAAAAAAATAGAAAATGAACTTGTATCTCCTCACAGGGTCACTTCATACAAATACAACTTAGCAGAAATCCAGGATGGAGTTTGGGACAAGACAAAATGCATAGCTTTTCCAGAGAAACGGGGGAAAACGTCTCCTAAACCAGTAAGACTTTGAAGACTCGCAGTGAATACTTCATAGAACAAAACTTGTTTTAAACATCCTCCAGGGCATGAGATTACTTAACAATTAAAGCAGACTGCCAAAGAGGTATGTAATACATATTAAGCTATTATAAATATACATACCTTAAGGTATTCAACATGGCAGTAATTAAAACTATATTCACAACCACACAGTTTGCCATCTGCACTCTTGCAAAAGGAGGTTTTTAAAGTTTTGGTCAGATTTGGGAGAATAGTGGGCAGTTTAAGCATTTGGCTTGGGTTCCTTCACCGACTTAATCTCCCAGGGGAATAATTGCATCAGAAACAAAAATAAAAGAAGCAAACAACTTCAACAACAGAGACCACACCTATCATCAAGTTAGGTGGTGAGTTCTTCCCTGCCATCCACCACTTTTTGATTCACCCATCCTGCAACTACTGGGACATGACTTATCCTCAGTAGGAAACAGAGTGACTAGGCACCAAAGTCAACAAAAGTCTGATTGTTGAAGCAAGTTTACCAGGCAAACAGCAAGCCCTGCAGGAACTCCCCTCACTTGCCAGCCTTGCCAAAACAGGGTGGGATACATCCAGCAGTGCACATCCTTCCCCCAAGTCCCTCTTCTACCCTTGGCTGCTCAATTCCTTGGACCTTTCCAACTGTGGCATCAATTTGCAGTGCTGTGACACCAGCAGAAACTTTGCTTTTTAACACAAGGAACTAAAAAATGTCTTCTGTTCCACTTGCATTTGAGTGCAAAACAGTGACATCATCACCAAATTTAAGAGTGCGGCATCAAATGAGCACCTGGATCTGTCTCCTTTTGCTAAAACAGTGAACAAGCAGCTCTCTCCCCAGAAATTAAGAGGAAACACAAACATGTGAATCAGGTCCAGGGTGCCATTGGAAAATATATCACAAACCCCATTTTGGGGGAGGGGACATATATATTTTTATTATTTAAATATTTTTTTAAACTAACTAACTTTAAGCTAAGTCAAATCTCAGGGAAAAAATGACAAGAAATGTGACTATTAATGATGACCTTATATCAGACAAGGAAGCAGGATGAAGGAGTCACTCATTCAACATACTGTTATGAACTTGAAATATTTGACTGAAATTGCATGCCATAATTAAGGAAAAAAGCCTGATTTAAGGTAAATTTATGACACTGTTTAAATGCTAGAAAATGAGAAATCAACCCACAAAAAACCTAGTAATTACAAACAAGGTAGCTATATGCAGCAAAAGTTTCTTAAATAAGATTAACTTTTCTCTTTTTGGCTTGTTAATTGTCATGCATGTGACAAAGATGCAAAAGTGGTGGGGCTGCACTGTTTGCATGCTGAAATAATCCTTATTCTTTGGCTTGCATGCTTCTCCCCTGCATGCAAAAAGAAGGCTAACACGAATTCAGGAACACATAAAGGTGCAATCTTTTACAAACAGCCAATCATAATGGCCAAACACTTTGCAGTGTGGAAAATAATGTAAACACCACGAGAAAAGTGTGGCTCAACATCAAGTCGGGAGAGCTCTCCTTCAGTGTCAGCCCACAAACCAGCACGGCTGGCTGGAAATTCTTTAGGAAACAACAAAAAAAAAAGGCAAAAAAAAAAAAAAAAAAAAGAGAGAAAAAAAAAAAAAAGCCACAACTTACTTGTGCCTGAAAGCAGAGACAAAGGAGCAATACTGGCAGCTGTACTTGTCTTCCCGGGCAAACATGGCCAGAGCCAAGTGACTCCTCTCGTGGGACCGCAGACCCTGCATAGACATCAAAACCCGGTCACACTGGCTGCAGTGGTAGCCCCCAGGCCTGGCTTCATCTTCCAGGGATGCTCCATATTCAGCTTCTGTAAATTCCACAATGCCAGGGTCTTTGGCTCCCTCAAAACCCTCCATCAAAGTTGTGTTTGAAGGATCTTCAGCTTCCTGCTAAAAAAGACATATCCCCCCAAAGCCATCAATTCTCTCTCCCTTCTGCCCCTCAGTCTTTCCCCTGTGTTCACCAGAACATCCAGGCTTCCCACTGCTGTATTTCTCTAAACATATCCCTACACAAGCTCCACATGAATGGCTTTCTGAAAAAAAAAAAAAAAAAAGACCTATTCTTGGGAGAGAAAAACATAATTACATCTATTATGTACATGCATGCATACGTAAAAAAAAAAAAAAAAAAGATCTCACTCTTTGTGTCAGATCATGCAAAAAGCCAAGAAACCTATCCTTCCGTGGTCTTGGTGTGGATCTTCTAAACTTGATCAGATAATAATTAGTAGGTTGCAGAGAAGTTAATTTTAGTTTATTTTGCTCTAGCTGACTGTAGCTGCCCTGCAGGCTAATACAGCTGTCTACTCTTCAGTACACTTTGTCCACCAGCATCAAACTCTCAAGAAACAAGCTGGTAGACTAAGACCCTAGAACCCTCTAAAAATATAGAGCAAACACAAAAAGTCCTTTTTTAAACTCTCTTTCATAACCTTCCTTAACCATTTCTAACTAGAGCATGCATTTGTGCAGCTACTTAAATACCCTGTAAGAGGCATTTCCAGCACATTCTTTAGGCCATGGCTTTCAGCTTTTGTTCCCTGATGCAAGATTTTATTTACTCAAAAGAAAGCACTGACCCTACACAAGCATCACTTGAGAAGTGAGGAGAAGAGGGAAAGGACTCTTAGGAGAGAAGCATCTGAATCTGTCAGGAGTACCTGGTGAGAAGGTAAGGAAAGGTCAGTGGTAGGGCAATGAAAGCTCTCAGGTGGGGGGAGTTAGGCTGTGGAGGACAGGGCTTCATCACAAAAAGCAGATTATGTCACCAAAAAAGGCCTGTCACTCATGCAGCAGGAGCCTCTGACAAGAGCTAATTCCCAAAGCCTTGCTTCACTTTCACTTCCCCTGCCAATAAACGTCCTGGAAATCAGACTCTGGAACACCACTTGTCCTTGGAGATGTCATAGGAAGCACCCCCTTTCCACAGGGAGAAAGGAACAACACGTTTGCACCTCATCACCTGGAGGGGATCACTGGCTCAGCTGGCCACTGAATGTTTTGTCTGGAGCCAGCGTGCAAACTCCATGTGGTAAGGTGCACCACAAGCAGCTTCACACATTTGGAGGCGCACACTTCATCTTCCTAAAATAAAAATCATATACATACAGAAAAAAAAAAAAAGGGAACAAGCGACTCTTTTTGAGCTTAACTAAGCAGAAATGTAGCCCATAAAGCAGCTGAGAGAAAGTTTCTCGCTCATACACCGTCTCCTGGTCATCAATGACACCAACTCCTTTGTGGCTGGGAAGAAATGAGAATTAAAGAGTCTTCGTGCCCCTGGATCGAGAGTGAAAAGAAGTTAAAACATCTTGAAAAGAACCAAACGCACTTCAGAAACTCGGTGTTAGATTAAAACATCATGCTGAACCGGAATGCCCAGCTCAAAACCCATCCAGCTTCACAAGAGCCCTCCACAGGTTATCAACGAGGCCTTTATTTTAAACAATGCAAGTAGTTTCAGTCCCTTTCAGTCACCTTTCAGGAGTTCTTACCTTTACAGTGGCCGACACAGAAGAGACATTCCCGTACTGGACATGCTTGCGGAGGTGATTACAGATGGCTCGAAGTGTTGGATGGACTTCCACGCAAAACTTGCACTTGTAGCCAACCACCTTCCTCTCCTTGAGTTTTGAAACATCCTCCAAGTGTCCAAAAGCCTGTTTGAGCACACAAGCACAAACCACTGAAGCAGGTTTTGCCACCTCGTTTTTAGGAGCACAGACCAGACTTTAGACCTGATGTTACACTTGATGCCCAGTCTTGCAGAACTGCAAGGTCAATTTCTGCTGAGATCATTGATTCCTACAAAGTACGTGGACAAGACCTCTATGCAGAAGTAACATTCATTTTATGGGTAACAGTGGTCCTCTAGAAGACCATTTTGGTTTGGCCTGAAACTGTGCCTCCTCCTCCACAACCCCAGAACTTCCCCAACTTCTGTGCAAAGCTTTTCCTGCGCAAGTGCATTTTTTCAAACTGAAGCAGAAGGAAGGGGGTTAAGTGGGCAAGAAATGGAGCAACAATTTGGTCTTCTCCTTATGAGGCACCTGCCCATAGCTCCTGTCACCAGACAGATCCGTGTCATGCTAATCCCGAGTGCTCAATGAGACAAAGGATTGAGAGAGAGAAGGTTGAGAAGAAAACTGATGTGTTATTCAGAGGGACATGGAAGAAGGGGATGGGACATTTTGTAGAGAATCTGAAAGTACATGGCAGCCTTGCCACAAAAGACCAAGCGAGTGTCAGACACAGATGGCCCTCCAGAAGCGTGGGAGGGAGGAAAGAAGATAAAGAAAATACTGAAGAAAGCGGTAGGAAGGAACAAGGTTTCCTACAGAACCTAGGGAGGATGGATGAGGAAATTAAAGCAGGATGTGTAATTGACTTATGGAGCTCACTGGCACTCTGAGTCATTCATTAGCCTGTGGTCATTTGGCTGTCAAAGAGAACATGCAAGTGGGCATTGGTGGGCTCCCTGGTGGGGAGCAGGGGGCAGAGAAAGAGACCAGACACACAAATCCTTACCCTCTCTTGTTTGAAATCTGCAAAAGCACCATCTGCATATTTCTGCTTGCTCAAAAGCTGCTTCCTCCTCTCCTGACGTTTGGCACGCTTCTGGAATTCCTCATTGTGACCATTCAAGTGTGCAGTCAGCTCTGCCGTGCTATGCAATTTTGTATCACAGTGCTTGCACTGGTAGACGGGGCTCTGAGAGCGGGTGCCACTTCCAAGTATGGAAAAGTCCCTCTTCAAATCCTTGCTGTGGTGGTCAGTGTAATGCATGCACAGCAGCTCCGCCGTGCTGAAGGACAGCTTGAAACATTTAATGCACCTGAAGGGAAGCCACTCGATTTCCTGAGCCTCAGCCTCCACCTCAGGCTTTTCAAAGTCGTTCCTCTCCTCAGCTGGGGCCGGTTTTTCGTGCTCATCAGCGTACACGGCAGTGAAGTATCCCCCCAGCTTGCTGGCGTGCTGCTTCTTAGGGAAAACACCAGGATGACGCTTCATGTAGTGGGACACGATGCCCTTCTTGCTGAAGGACTGGAAGGAACAGAGCGAGCACTTCTTCTTCTCCACAGCCCTCCTCAGCTCCTCGCTGAGCTGAGGAGTGTCATCCTTGGGAGGAGATGGAATGATCACTTTATTGGGTTTGTCGCTTACTGTCCTGGAGGCTGCCAGGCAGTGAGTGTAGTAAGCATCAATGTCATGTCTTTTCTGGTAGTGTGCCGCGAGCCCTTTGCGGATGGGGTTGGTGTAGGAGCACAGAGCACACTTGAAGAGGTTGTTCTTGCCCTCCGGCTGCGCCCGAACATTGTTGTGTTTGATGCGGTAGTGTCTTGCTATCCCCTTCCGGGTGGAGCAGAAATATTTACAGAGCTGACACCGGAAAACTGTGTGAGACACTAAGTGAGAACTGGAGAAATGAGGCGCGGGCATGGAGACCTCCCCAACGTCCTCAGCAGCAATGTCCGGGGAGGCCTTGATTTCAGTCACCATGTCTGGCTCCACTGAGGCAGACACCTTTGGCGGTGACTGGGCAAAAACGTCGAACTCGGGCTGATTGTGGTACTTCTCATAGTGGATTTTCAGCTTCTCAAGGGTTCCGTGGGTGTAAGGGCAGAGTTTGCAGCGGTAAGCACCATAGCCTTGCTTGAAAATCCTGCTTGTCTCTTCCACGTCGTTCTGAGCTATGTCAGTCGACTGCTCCACGTCGTGCACAAAGTCCTCAGCAGTGACTTTTACTGATGGGTGACGCTTCTGGTAGTGGGTGAGGACGCCGTGAATACGTGTGTTAATGTAGGGGCAGTGTCTGCACTTGTACACAGCCCCTGGGTTAATGTCTATATCCTGAGCAAAGTCTGCTGCCTTCACTTTCATGCCGGGATGCTTTTTGCCATAATGCGTCAGGAGGCCATGTAGGTTGTTGTACTCAGACTGGCACACTGTACACTGGTATGGAGTGGAGGAGATGGCAGGATTTGCAGAAGCCAGCTGGACAGTTTTTTCATGGGAAAGGCTGGGATCCTCTGCACACTCTGCATCCTGATCCATCTGTGGTGTTGCTATCTGGTCTTCAGATTCCATCCTGACCCCGCCTTCATCAGGCTGTGGCATGGTTTTCTCAGCAGTATCTTTCTCCTTAATGATATCTAACAACACGGATTCATCTCCATTCATGGCCCAAGGGTGAAATGCTTGGTAGTGATTGGTAATATCCCAAATAGAAGATGCTTCAAAAATGCAGTCTCTGCATTTATAGGTCTTCATCTCTGTTGGCATCACCAGGGCAGGAGGGGAAGGATCGGGACCTGCCCAGAGTTTGGTTGCCATGTAGGTATAATCAACATAATGCTCGGGATGTCTCCTTTGGTAATGCACAAGCAAGCCACTCGGCTCTGTGTGTGAATAAATGCACCATTCACAGTGATAACCAGCTTCTATCAAGCCATCCAGAAACGCCCACCTCAGTATGGATGTCACCGTGGCCTTCAGATTCGGGTGGTCTTTCTTGATATGCTTCCTCAGTGCATAGAAGTAAGGGGAGGTGTAGCTGCACTGCCTGCACTTGAGGGCTCTCAGCTTGGACTTGTCCCGCTCGGTGCCGGAGGCGTGGGCGGGCAGGCTGCCAGCTGATTTCTTCTGCCCGCGGTCACAGAGGCTCCTGATGGTGGCCGTGTGCTGCCTGATCACATCCGCGTTGGCTTTGAAGTCGCGGTGCTTCTTCTGGTAGTGGATGAGCACGCCCTTCACGGTCCGGTTCCCGTAGTCGCAGTGCTGGCAGAAGAACATCTCGTTCTCCGGGGGGTTCACGGAGCCCTCGGAGCCGCCACGGCCCAGCTGCTGCATGGACACCGGCGGCCTCTGGATGCCGGGGGGCAGCTCCCCTGCCCGCATCATGGCTGCGGTCGGCGGGGCCTGCCTGATGTACTTGGCCGTGACCTTGATCTCCGGGTGCCTCTTCTGGTAGTGGACGAGCACCCCCACGACGGAGCGGTTGCTGTAGGAGCAGTGCTTGCAGTAGTAGAGCTCAGTAGAGAGGTCTGGGGGTGGTGGCGGGGGTGGTGGAGGCTGAGAACCCAAGTTGGAGAGTTTCGGGGAGATGGGGGCCCCCAGCTCAAACGACATTTGGGCGAGGGCAGAGCCCCTGTCAACAGAGACTACACGCATGGTCTTCTGGATCCTGAAATATGAGGCCTTTTCTTCAGGGTGCTTTTTCTGGTAGTGCACCAGAACTGAATGCATGTTAGGGCTTGCAAATGAACACACGTCACAGTCATAAACAACCACAGTGTTGACTGAAGGTTCCTTCTGATTTTCACATTCAGGACTGAAACTCTTGGTGGCACTTTTGTTAAAACCAGCTGGCACACCAGTCCCGCGAGCCACGGGGGTGGAGGTTGCCATAGTTTTTGGAGCAGAATTCAGGATCTCTCTCAGTGTCTGAGACTCTGTGTTCAGCCCTTCTTGCTGCTCAACAACATAGCTTGAAAATATCATTGCATTGTTAATTTTCACTGTGGGATGCATTCTTTGGTAATGCGGCATCAGGCTTCTAACATTTGGGCTTGTGTAAGAGCAGAAGCGGCAGCGGTAAATCAGATCAGAATGATCAAAGTTCAGTACATTCATAGCTTCAGGATGATGCTCCCCATAATGCTGCTGCAGGTCTTCAAAATTTGTGTAGTCAATGTAGCACTCGAGACACCGGTACACTGCACTGTGATCATTGGGATCCAGGATGTACCTGAAGCTGAATTTGATGTAGGGATGCATTCGCTGGTAGTGGGTGCTAACACTCCTGGCAGATTTGTTGCTGAAATCACAGTGTTTACAATAGTAAAGCCTGCCAGAGTCACTGAACTCCGAATTCTCGTTGTTCTGGTCGGTACCGTACATGTTGGACTGGCTGCCCAGAACGGAGGCATTAGGGCTCTGATGGTCCTTCATGCTGACAGCAGAGTAGTAGTCCTCCTCATCCTCAGACAAAGTGAGCTCAATCTCTGCCCCGTTGGTGGAATTGTAGTCATGCTGCATGCTCCTGAAGCTCGCCTCCTTCTGGGAATCATTAGCCTCCCTGCCCCACATTTGCTGGGGTGCATAAGAACTGGAAACCTCTATCATTGGTTCTGTTTGCTCTTCCTCTCTGTCTAACTCCACCTCTATCTCCACCTCATTGTCCTCCTCCTCCTCCTCATCATCCTCTACGTTAATCACAGCATCCTCCTGCTGTTTGTTTTGGCTGATCTTGCTCTGCAGGTTGCTCGCTATTTCATCAATCCTAGTTCTCTTTTTCACGGGAGAGAGATCTAAAGGGAAGTCATTTGAGACCTTCCTAGGGGCTTTTGCAACGAAGTTATTTTTAGATGAGAGCCCAAGGATGGAGGTCTGGCTCTTCTTCACTGTGCTGGCAGAGGGGTGAGCATCTGCCTCGCTCTCCTGCGGTGCGTTTGATGGCGGCCCATCGTATTTTGGCAAGTTGTCACAGAAGGAATGCTTGTGCTGCTGATGAACTCTGAGGCCTTTCAGGGTGGTGGTGGAATAGTTGCACAACGTGCACTTGTATGGATGCTGTGAATGGGGCTGGGGCGACTGCTGCTGCTGCTGCTGCTGCTGCTGCTGCTGCTGCTGTGGTTGCGGCTGCGGCAGCTGCGGCTGCACGGGTTCCATCATCCCGGCTGACTTCCTGCCGTTGATATTCCCGCTCTCGTAGGACACCGTGCTGTCGTTCAGGGACGAGGCAATGCTCTCAGCCTGGGAGTTCATGGTGTCCCAGTCGGATGTTGTTCCTGTGTGGCACTGCTTGTGGGCACCGAGCTTCAGGGAACTCTTGCAGGTGAAGGGGCACTCGTCACACTTGTAGACAGCCGTCTTCCCAGACAGGTGGATGTTCTCAATGTGACGGGAAATACTTCGGCGGTGCATGGTCAGGAAAGGGCAGAAAGGACACTGGAACCTGTTCATGTACCTTCTGAAGGGAATTCCCTTTGTTTCCAATAGTTTGTTGCCATCAGATCCCATCAGCTGCTCTGCAGACATTCCTGAGGTCTGGTGATCCATGGAGTTTAAGCCATTCTCGCTGTCCATTTCATTTAGCTCTTCATCTGAGCTGGAGTCATTTAGCATACTGCTTGTTTCCAGGTCAGCAGAAGAATTCGTCATATCAGCAATTCCATAGCGGGATCTGTCAGACAAATTAACCATGCCCGAGTTGTGAGGTGACTTAGGCTTCATTTGAGGGTAAGACACAGAAGAAAACTTCGAAGATGTAGAAGAGTTGGGCCTGATGAGTGAATTGCCCATAGATCCCCTGAAGTTTGAGACATTAGCACTCGACATCTCACGTCCTGTTGTGTTCATGGACATGTAATTCGAGTTTGGAGAGGCACTCTGGGCACTCTTACTCTGCACCTCAGGTGCGCTGGTTCCATCCTGCTGCTGCCTCAGGCTCGACAGGATTTTCACCATGCTGCGGTGCTTCTTCATCATGTGGTCACACCAGCGCTCCCTCCGAGGTGTCTGGTAGCTGCACCACTCACAGCAAAAGTTGCCCCTAGACTTGGTCAGGGGCTTGACCATCGACTCCAAAATGCTCCGCTCCACCACCTCTGCCGGCAGCTCCTTGCAGGGTTCCTGCACTGGCACAGAAGCAGACGTTGATTCAGACACAGCAGCAGCAGCAGCAGCAGCAGGAGCTGAACTCTCTTTCAGGTTGTTTTTGTGATACATTTTCTGGTGCTTAATAATCCTCGCACGCCTGGGTGACTTGTAGGTGCAGAACTGGCAACTGAAAACTTTACCAAACCCTTCATGCATCATGATGTTGTAATTTAGGGAACTAGAAGCTGGTGGCCCCACTGAGCTCCCCCCAGCCTGTGCTCCATGAACCTTCCGTGTGTGCTCTATGAGGAGGTTTTTGGAACGGAAGTAACGCACACAGAACTTGCACTGGAAAAACTTGCTGGTTGGTTTAGGGTTTGGAGCCATATGCTGGCCATAGAAAGTCTGGCTCTGGCTATAGTAACTTCCAGTCCCCATCTGACTTGTTGCATTTTGCCCTAAAATGAGAATTAAGGTGTATATGTAAATTTGTAAATAAAAGAAAATTTTAAAAAGGCTTTTCCTTCACCCACCCTGTATGTTTAGGAATGTAACCACACCCTGAACTGACAACAACCATTACAGGATTCCCTCACTCACTTATGTTAATATCTACAGACCTGGCAATGGTCAGAAAAGTGACCATTAAGCATAATTTCTACATACAAATGACTGTGGTGTACAGTTTTGGGTGGATAGTTTCCAAAATGACCTTCTTGGCGGGGGCAGGGGGAATAAAACTAGTTTCAGTTTGAAAACTAACAAAAGTTGTAATTTTGAGGTGGTTCATGGTAGTGAAGAACAACCATGAAAAGCTGAAAATGAAAAATCTGTATGAAGAACCCCATGAAAAGAAGCTGGGAAATAAAACCATCCTCCATGCTTGCGTTTGCAGGGAAAAAAAAGAAATAAAAGCCATGGTCAGAGCCAGTAGTATGGCTGATGCTAGATATCTGCTTTGCTGACACAGCCATAAAGATAATGCAGATTTTTAAGCCACAATTAAGGCAGAAACCAAAACACACTGAAATAAGACACATGTAAAATAGGGGGTAAGAGCTGAGATCAGTCTTGGAGTTGAGATTTACCTGCTATGTCATCTGCAATTGCAAATTCATCCTTTACAGAAGAAAATTCAACCTCGGTCTGGTTGCTGGCGTTGATGGAACCAGACCTTGGCTGGGTAGGACTCTCCTCAGAGACATCAGTTGGCTGCAGGAAAGCAGTGTGAACATCCTGAATGTGAGCTTTTAGGTCTTCGTAAGATGGAGCTCGAAAATCGCAGCCATCACACTGCAGGACCTCCATGGTTCAGGATGATCTTTTACATTAGAAAAATCTGCAAGAAAAACAGGAGGAGGGGAGAAGAAGAACGATATGAGTTTACAGCAGCGCTTTTGGAACAAATCCTGGGAACGCCAAGGTAACACCAAGCTTTTGATGACTCAGTCATTTGCAGAGATTCCACAAACACAGCGGCGTGGAACTCAACCTTTCCTTACCCTATTAAGAAGCGTCTGCTCAGATCCACAAGAAGTCCTATCTAGGTAGCTCACAAGCTGCTGACTCAACTCTGTGAGCAGTCAACTCTCTGACAAGTGACTACTGATCCAGTGGACTTTGTCCTCTTGGCTTTTTCATTACATGGGGCTGTTTTTCAGAATTTGGTCTTGTCCAAAGACCACAGCCCATGTGCAGAGAAATGGCACATTACTCCCAGTCATACACTGGAATTTACAATCAGAAGACAGCAGCTTCTGCCTTCAGGAGACACACTCTAACCTTCCTGGAAGTTGCCAATTCCTACCTCGTTCAGTACCATGCATCAAAAGCTTTCACAGGGAGAAATCTGTCTTTCTTCACAGCACCCTATCTGTCCTGATATTGAAAACCTAGACCTAGCAGCAAGGTTAGATACACTTACACAAACCCAAGGCAGAATACTTGGCTCTGCCCTACTTCCACCAAGCTTTTAAGGGCACCTCTGCTCTTTGTTAAAATGTTTACAGTTTCATTTCAGTCTATTCTAGGGACAAGACCCTTGTGCCTTAGCAGTCTGGGGGATGGAGACAGCCCGAGGAAGAAAAGGACAGCAAAAGGAATAACCACACTGAAAAAGTACAATGGAAACATGAGTTACAAAGACTCAAGAGCCATTACGACTTCCCTGATTTATCCAAAAGCCCCGCATACCTTCAAGTAGAAAGAAACACAAGACACAGTGAAGAACAGTGGTTCAGTTGTGACAATTAATCCTGAGACAGAGGGCTGCATTGCCATGAAGGACAGGAGACACAAAGCACAAGCCAAACAAAAGACTCAAACCCTCCTACCCTGTGCAGTGCTTAGGCACAAGAGCCACCTTCCTATGCTAATACAGCAATTGCCTCTTTAAACTTCCATGCATCTGCTGGAAAAGGATTGAGCATTTCAGAGGTCCAAGACACAACAGCAGCCCACAGCTATTTAAATCCCATGTGTTTGTTGCTCGTGGAGTATGAAGGAAGCAACCTACGAAGTGAGGAGAGAGCTCCAAAACATTAAGGCACAGAAACAAGAGAGGGTACTGCACCAGGATTTTAGATGGAAGAATGCTTCTCCTGATAGCCTGCTAAAATAAACTTCTAGCTAGTCAAATTCCGGACCGTCTGAGCACAGAGGCTCTCCTCACATTTACCTACATTACTTTGCAGGCTGCACGGTGTCCTTTCTCTCCCCCCAGTCCCTCTCTCCACCAATAAAGAAAATGAACGCTGCACCAGCTTCTTTTCAGCTAACAAAGTTACAATAATCGAGATACTCAAGCTTTTATGTGCAAGCACCAGACCAAATTGTGTGGAAGAGGTTGCTATCTGCTCTGGATCAAATTACAGCAGTGAGTGAAGCCCCACCCCACGTCTCCTTTAGCACAGTCCATTAGACCTGAAAACAAATTTTTCCATGGAGCAGACGACTCCTGCATTTAGAGCACTTCACAGAAAAGCAGATCATCCAGTTTTCACTACCCATCCCCCAAGCTTAGTCCTTTCATCTCAGCCAAACAAGCCACAGCTCCACTGAATGTGTTTATCACACTTTCAAGAGATATGAGCCCCTGCGTCACTGAAGCTTTAAGACTCACTAAGCTGCCCTAGTCCTCTGAGCTTTGGGAGCAGCCATTTTAGCTCAGACAACTCCTGCACTCAGAGCCTCAGAGCTCCTCGCCTGTGCACAACATGGCCTCACTTATCTCAGCTTCAGCTCAAGCACACCAGCCTTTTTTTCCTTTATTTTCTTTTTTCCTCTTATTTTCTTTTTTTTTTTTTTTCCCCTCCCTTTTTTAACTCCTCCTCCTGAAGGTGATGCTTTTAAAAAAAAAAATATCACCATCCCCCAGAATCACATCTCGCTTTCTCCTGCATGGCTTGCCCTCCAAATCGTGTCTCTGCTCTCCTCCCCCTGCTCCTTTCCCTCAAAGCTGCACCTTCTCTCCTCCAGCAGAAGGCTTTGGGTTTCCCCAAACCATCTCCTCAGGGTTGGGTTCCCCTGACCCATGGATGACAAAATGGGGCTCCACAAAACGCTGCGTTCACAGCGTCAAGACACTGGTCCAAGCTGTCCTACGGGCAGAGGCGACACGCAGCTGAGCCTCCCAGGAGCAGCAGGAGCAGGAGGAGGAGGAGGAGGAGGAGGAGGAGGAGGCGCGGGGGAGTGAGGGGGGACAGCAGGCGGGAAGCCTCCAGCCGGGCCTGTCCCTGGGGAGCTCTCCTGCTTGGCGCAGAAGACACACCACCCCACTCCCCTGCCAGATTCCAAAGTCTAATGACCTTTGTTAATCACCACCCAGCCTGTCTGCATCAGCAAACCCTGCCAGCGGACACACCCTTCACACAAAGGCTGTAGCTATGCCTTTTAAGAGAGGTTCTCTGAAAGCTCCATTGTGTGGAAGAGATGAAAAACAACGCGGGCACACACAAAAATCTCACTCTTCGCCGCAACCCCCCCCCCCTCAGCCCTCACCCTCCTCAGCCCCCCGAAAACTTCAGACCCTTTAGAAACATCACCACAAAACGCTCTGAGCTCTGTCTCTGTTGGAAAACTTCAGGCCAGCTTATAAAATAAAAAACCAGAAGGGAGACCAACGCTGAGGATATGGAAAAAAAAAAAGGAGAATCCTGGCAGCTCCAAGAGGTGAAAACCACCACCATCTTCATTCATCTCCAGCAGGCAGTGCTGCTTGGAGAAGGCATCCTTAAGGATGCTGGTTGCTGTCTACACAAGCTTAAACCAACCACTGCCTTGAGAGATATCATTAATAGCTGCTGATTACAAAACTGATGGAGACTCCCTAATGGGTTCCAGCTCCAATCTCAGCAGGGTCTGCATCACATAGGCAGCACCAAGCCCAAGAAGAGGTTAATCTTGCTGCTCTTCCCGTGAGGAATGAACATCAGGTACAGCTGAGGGGACTTCAGTGTGATGTTTCCACCACCCATCACCTACTGAGAGCAGGATGAAGCCTTCCGTAAGGGATTCTGCTCCACCATTTCCATGCTCTTCTTTAAACTCCCTCCATTGCATAAGGGCTAAAAACACACACTGCCAGTTTGAGCTCATATATCTAAAGAAACTGTAACACAATGTGCATCTTTCTTCTTTTTTGTCCACACGGGACCTGACACCAGGAGAGACTCACCCAGTGAAAAGAGCAAAGAGCATTTTCAAGTGCAGATGTTAAAACAATGTCAAGACACATCCCAAGCCATGGAGTCAAAGCGAGGTTCACGCGTCTCCATCATGGTCAGCTAAGCTAACTCATTCCATAACCCTTTACATTTTCAGTAAAAAAATTTTAGAGGGGAAATGGAGGTGGAGTGAGACAGGAGTTACCAAATCTAGTAACTCAGCAGCAGAAGTGTGGGAAGAAAAACCTGAAGCAACCAAACACAAAACCACCATTAAATGAATCCATAAATCCCAGAAGCCCTTGAACATATTCACAAGCAATCTCTTGAGACCACATTGTGTATAAATAATATGTGACTTCTAAAATACCCTTACTAATGCAATGCTAACCTCACAAAACATTATTAAAATGCCATTGTCTGGCTAATTTGCATTTACAACGTCTTCTTAAATATGGAGGTATTCTCATTTTTCTTACGAGCAAAAAGCTTTCAAAACATTGGGCAACAGAGATCCTCAAAGCCATCATTTTAAAGACACAAGGTGGTCTCAAATCATCTACAGCATCCTTCTCTACACTCATAAACGCCTGAGAACATCTGAGACACAGTTGCATTAGATTTTGAGGTTTTTAAAAATCCAAAACAAAAGATAATTGTGCTTGTTGAACAACAGTAATTACAGAATTTGGCAGCAGCCAAAGTAGTACAAATCATTATGTTTAAGTTTGGTTTTAAAGCTTCAAAATACAAAATTAATTGTGAAGCCCAAGGCACTGACCTCAAAATTGAGCTTCTGTGGTTTGACTACCCATCCGTTATATTTTGAGACGGAGTCAGCAGAGCTCCTACAAGTTTAGAATATGCACATGCACAACCACAACTAAAAAGGTCAGTCAGACCACACAGCACTCCACGAGCTTCCAGCTCAGCATTAGTAACACTGCAGGTGAAACAAAGGCATCTCCAGCTCTCCAGCCCTTCCCCTGGTCAGATGATCAGAGCCCTCTTCATCTCTACAACTGCAGGTTGCACTCAGAGCCTTCCTTTCACTCAGCAAAAAGGTGGAGCTGGAGAGAAAATTTCTTTCCCCCAGAGCTTGGAGCAGGGAAGTGGTTGAGTCACCCTCCCTGGAGGTATTTAAAAGATGTGTGGATGTGTACCTTGGGGGCACAGTTTAGTGGGTGAACATGAGCAGTGTTGGGACTCTGTGGTCCTCGAGGTTTTTCCAGTCTTCCCCACCCTTCCAGAAATTAATTACCAAACAACACGGAAACAAAATTTTGCTGGCATATAATTACAGATAAGACAAGTTTTCAAAATTCCCATGAGTAACACCTCAGGCATTTTTCCCTGCTAGAGAAGCCTGGGGTTTATACCATTGCCTACAGCTGTGCTGAGGACCTTCCAGCCCTGCTGCCTGGGCTCCTGGCCAGGTTCAACCCATGTTCAGTGGAGCTGCAGCTCTCATCTTTGATTTGGGGTTTTGGGCTTTTTTTTAGCCCTGATTTTTATTTCTCAAACACTTTTTATAATGTAAGGTCACAACAGCGAAAATGAGGACTAAGCAAAGAAAATCATAAGAGTAATGCCAAAACTGACACATTTGAGAAACTGGAAACCTGAGGGCTATTCCAACTGGAGGAAGCCAACCTCTCCTTTCATTTATGAAGGAAACCCCATAATTAATTAAGAATTCAAAGAATAAATTCAACTATCAACTACAGTCAGGTAAACCTACTCAACTCATGGGTCATTTTCAATGACTGAATTCCAGTCAAGCTGCTGGAATTCTTGGTCCTCTGAGGACTGTCTTTGGAGTTACTTCTCTAAGCTGGTAACAACACAAACTAAACTGAAATACCATTTCTTTTTTCTTTTTCTTTTTTTTCCTTTTTTATTCAATACAACCAGATTTTGATAGAACTCTATGGGTTGGGCTGCAACTGTATAATAGACATACTTTGTGGTTCATATTTTCTTGTGAAGGAATTAATGATAAAACTGTTTCACTAATTACAGCTTTATTTATCAATATCTCCATACATCCAGTTTTGGGTTGTTTGTTCCATGAGCTGTAATGTCTGTAATTCCATTCTTCCAGTAAATATTTCCCTTGATTTATATGGAAATATATGTCAAAATGTAAAGGTATTTTCAGGAATAACTTTACTATTGGAGATTCATTACAAATCAATAATAAACAAAATCTAAACTGAGAAGACACAAATTCATTTCTTTCCAAAATGCCCTTATCCAGCTACCTGAAAGACTGTTTGAACCTGAAGTGGGTTTCAGATCTGGTTTCACAAAAGGAGATCTTCTACACACGCTTTGTACATTATCAGAAATCTCCATGTCTTGGAAAATAGGATGGCTAACTCCCATGCAGTTGATATTTATTTATGTTCCTGAATCCAGACACCAATACCACACTAAATCTATTGCAGCTTGCAAAATCTTCTACCTTAAAAAAAAAATATATAAACCACATTATTCTTTTATTCTTAAAGCTCATGGAAGACAGGATTCTCACTGCTGCCAGAAGCACAGTTGGGTTTTCTTTTTTTTTTTTTTTTCCCAGTTCAAGAAAACAAGGATTCACAGAACCTCTCATATAAATGATATTAAATGGGTCCAAATGACTGATACACTGGTATCAACTCAACTGGTTCCCCCTGACTGTGACTTCTCAAAAATGGGGGTGGAAAAAAGGCAAAACAAATAAACAGAAACTCCAAAACCCCAGAAAAACGTAGCAATTGAGTATTAATACCTATTAGCTATCTCAGTGTAAGACCATAGCAGAATAAAGGCACACCATGGATTTTAGAAGAAAGTGTGAAATGAAAATCACCGATAGTGGCACCTATCTGTCTGCTTCTGATAGGGCTTTACTGATTCAAGCTACCTAAGTGCTGATGACTCCTTTTCTCACAAATAATGTTTCTTCTCTTTCTTTCTGTCCTGGGGTCTCCATATATACCTGATCTGTTAAAAAAAATACATTAAGAGGCCATCCAAATGCCTGAAGGGTACTTTCAAACTTCAAACTTTTGAAATAAAAGCAGATTGCAAATAAAATGCCACAGTCTTATTAAATTACAAACTCAGACTGTCATACAAATTACAATTCTGGCCTTTTTTGTCCCTTTCCTTTGGGTTAGCTGTGAGGCAGTACATGATACAGAGCATAGGCAACAGAGTCTGAGGATAAAGAACTTCCCCGATGAGAAAGGCTCTCAAACATTAAATGCTCTTGCTCCAAGCAAGGCTAGGATGGGTTCTTCTGATCTTCTGAATTACTTTCATGGCAAGTTATTAATCCCTACAGAATTCAGAAAGACACTAAACATATACACACACACACAGACATATATATATGAGAATCTGAACAACTCATGGTCAGAGTAGGAGCTTCTCCCTTATGAAGTATGATACTTAATTTGCTGCACAAAACTAGTTTAAGAGGGAGGTGAAACAGGATGGGGCAAAAAATCAGAGCAGAAATGCGGTTTTGCCACTTGGTTCCCGTACTAACAGGACATGAGCCAAGTCGTTCACCTCCCCAACACAATCCACAGCCCCTCAGTGCTCTTCTCCACAGACACAAGGGGCAAGTGGGCTGGCCCAGGCGAGGAAAACAGACACCAGAGCCAAGCAGCTTGGCTTTTGTACCCTGCTCATTAGTGCTCCCCATATGGCACAATGGAACTGAATGCACTGGGGTCTGGGGTTTCTAATTTCCAGCCAAGAGTGCATTGTTAATTACCTCGAGTAAGAAAGAGGTGCAAACCCCGGTCTGTGCTGAGTTGAGAGGGAGAGGAAGATGTCAGTAGGTGGTGCTGAAGAACACGGCAGCACCGGTGCCCGGGCACTCCAGAAACAACCTAATTCCTTCTCATGCATTTGCAAATACCTTCCAGGAGCTTTCACACAAAGGATGCATTACCAGCCTCACCCTGGAAGAAGCAGGGGAGGTGCAGGCTCCTCATCTTGGCACAACCCCAGCAAAGACCTCTTCCTTGCCAGGAAAAGTCGGAGCTGTTTAAAAGGGGGTCCTGCCAGTGGCAAACCAGACATGACAAACTCCACCACGTACCCCGCTGGACCGTGGGCTGAAAGAACAGTCACAAAGTCTGGAGAGAGAAGAGATTATCTCCTGATAGCCATCTGCCCTTAAAACACCCTCCAGTGCCTTCAGAGGTAATCTTGCCATTCACCCTGAACTCCATGCTCCGTTCCATGGTCACTGGCAGTGCTGTCAGCTTTAAAGAGGACCAAATCTCAGTTTGCAAGAAGCACGGTATTTTTACAGAGGCTAAATACAGCTTTATGAACTGGTGACAGGGCTAAACCATGGGAACACAGAAACTGCTGGATTATTTTAGGGGCCACAGAATTTTAATCTTAAGAGATCTGAGATTAGACCAGCCAACACAGCTGGTTTAAAACACATGCAGGCACTGTGAGTGTAGTCACAGAGGTGAAAACCAAGTCACTAGCACTCAGAAACCACAAATGCAAAGGGCAAAGCTCTGCCTTGGGCCTCCAGCTAAAAAAAATGTGATGCCAAATAAAGCCAGAATATCACTAGCTTGAAAGATGTATGTCAAAAGTTGCTTTTCTGGACTCATGTTCCTCCTCTAGGTGCAGAAACTGAACTGGACCTGGTATAGCCGTGGTGACAAAGATTGAACTTGGCTGGTGAGAGGAGTAATCTTCCAGCCAGAGATCACTTTCCTAATTTGGCACCACGTTACCCTGTTTGGTCACTCAAGACTCGCTAAGAGAAGATCACAGGGCAGCTGGGAACCAAAGGAACATTGCCTGGATCAGATCCAGGTGAGCCATAGCCCTCTGCCTGTCTGTCACACCCATAAGAGCTCAGCTTCCCAAGAGCTCTGGGAAGTAAGAAGCCCTCTCCCTCAGTCCATCCAGAGATCTTACATGCTCCAGAAGTACTTTAAAAGTACAAGAGAGCTTGTGGAGAGGATGGAAAAGGACTTTCAGATTATTTTAACCCCATAAAATCAGAGCACCAGAATTCATGTTCTGTTCTGGCCAGCAAAGCTGGGTGCAGCAGCACACCACCTCATGCAAGCCCAAACCCACCTCATGCACAACTCCAGTTATAAAGCAAGATCCACTGCTGAAACCTTGCTGGAAGGTAAGAAAATACTGATTAACGAAATCTAAAGATTGTTCAGCTCTCCCAGCCCCCCCCTCAGAAGCACATGTTTGTTTGAGGAGCTCCACTGACACCCTGGCTATTTTAACACTGCCTTTGTCTCCAGCTATCCCTCCCCTTCCCCCAAGCTTTCTGCTATATTTGACATTTGCAGGGCAGCAAGCAGAAGCTCCTCTGTCCGCCAGTTCATTTCCTCAGGTAATACAAATCCATCACTGACCCATTTATAATACCAGACAGAATACACAGTTTTGTTTGCCCACTGACTCACACGCAGCATGGCAGCCAGCATCTCTGCCCCAGGTAAAAGAACATACACTTTTCCAGCACTTGACAGATCTCAGACCAGTGATTACCATTAGGGTGACACCTTTTCTCCCTGACAACCCCTCCCAAGAGTTCTTTTCCACCTGGGCAAGTGAAGGTCCCCTGTCTGTTTTGTGCTGGTGGCAGCAAGATGCCAGCTGAGAAGGGATGCTGCAGAAAGGGAGGAGCAAGTTGCTGATAACACATTGCCCAAAATAACAACTTATTTGTCCCAAACAACTTCAGGTATAGATATAATCCTTTGGATTGCATGTTGAGGTGCACTATGAGTGCAATATCCTGGGTCCAAAAGAGAACCTTGCCCCTTTTACTCCCCATTTTCACTCACTTACTCCTTCCAGGAATCAGATTTTTGTAGTTGATGTAATAATACAAAGCTCAAGTCTTAAAATAGCACTCTGGCTCATAATCATACTCATTAATGTGATACATGGATGGCAGACAGGCTCTAGAAGAAACCAAGTGGAACATCTCCATTGCACTTCAGGGTTGGAGGAAAGGGAATTCCGAGTGATCCTGCAATTATGGATCACAACATTTGTGAATTGACCAGTGTTAATGAAAGTTCCTTAGCCAGAAAGTGGTTTAATCAAAGAGGAATTAGAAACTATTACATTAAAACAAGGAAAAACCTGTTAGTCCCTGTCTGTAAAAAAAAATGCACTTCATTATGCAGGTAATAATTAAGAACAATCTCCCACACAGAAAAAAAAAACAACAAAAAAAAAACCAAAACCAAACCACAACCAACCTCTTATTAACCTTATTTCATGTCTTTCCAGTAATAAACATCTTGTGTCCCTGACTACTATGAATGCATTCCAATTAAGGAGAAATCTAGTACTATGGCTCAGTTATATCAAAAATGGTAAGAAATTGAAGCTCCTAATGGAGCTCTTCTGTCCTAGTTTAATTCTTTTTGCTTTAAATAAGCAGTTTGAGGGTCAGCCACTGACATCCAATTTCTTTTTTTTTTCTCCTAAGAAATACTCAAACAGGGAATGGATCATAAAGAATAAAAAAACCCCTGATTTTCTTTGTAATAAGGGCTTAGATTATAAGCAACTGCATCCTTCAAAAGCTACAATCCTTGCAAATATGTGGACATTACAGAACTCTTAAAGAGTTTTTTTTTTTCTCTTCTGCAAGTCCATTACACAACACCTAATTTTTTCAGCTGTTGCAAATGCTCTGCACTTAATGATTTGAAACTCAGCAATCTTCGAGCATTTAAATTTATCTAGGAAGGTTAGAAAATCTAATTTTAGAACAAAATAATCAGTCTCCATTGTCGTAAGATGACTCTCATTTCTGAAGAACCATTCTCACGTGGCCTTAAAGATACAAGATGACACCTGACAAAAGAAAAAGTGAAGCAAAAACTTCACTCCAGAATATGTAAACAATTGCCAAGCTACATATTTAACCCCCAGTGTCTCTCCTCACAAGGAAAGCTCTGTTCAAGACTAGGTTGTCAAAATAAAAAGTATCTCTTGAGGTAAAAAAAAACAAAACTAAATCACCCAACAACTGAGTAGCTTGGAATCTGCACCCAAATCTTTATTTTTGTAACACAGAAGAGGAGACTGGAAGAGATTTTCAGTTTTCCTGGCCTAAAAGAGGAGAATTCTTGGGGAAATTCAAGGTGGAGAGACTTTTAAAAAAGCACATATATGTGTCCCTATTAAAAATTTGAACCGTCTCCAATTAGGAGAAAACAAAATGCACTTAAAACCCCACCAAGATTCTTAGACAAATTCAAGGGAAGGCAGCCCAGTGGCAACTCAGGCTTTGTCAGGATTTTGGTTTTGTGTATAATCAGAAGCAATAAAGACAAGCCTCAGGAGAACTGTTAAATAAATGGCCAATAAATGGTCTTCTAATAAGACCTGGCCTCAGAAAAACCCTTATTTTGTTGCATTTCTGAAAATTGGTGAGACAGTGGCTCTTCAGGATAGGTATTCTGCTTTTGGCTACGTGCTTTGGGACCCAAAAAGGCTGTTTGGAACTGCAGTGCCTCTGTCTAAATAACTCCATGGCTAGGCAAGCCTTGACATTTACTCTGCATGCAAAAGTGGACAGGAGTGGGTAAGACATTTTTAAGCTAAGAAAGATGGAAAAAAAAAAAAAAAAAAAGCTTCAAAATATGCAAAAGAAACCCAGAAGACTGAAGCCCTATGGTGGTTTAAAATCCATCTATAAACCAAACAGAACCTTCAGCCTGATGAGATACAAACAGAATTATGGAATTTAGCTGCCTTTTTGGTCTGGGGAAGTTCAGAAGTAATGTTCTGAAAGCAAAGGAAGGGTTTTCTGGCTCTCAGTGATTTCAACAAAGTAAATTCACCTGTGATAATGACAAAGGCACATGTGCTGCATTCCACAGCTCCAAAGCAAATGGGTACATAATTCCTATTATCTTTACTGATGATTGTAGAATCATTAAAAAAAAAAAAAATAAAAGTAACCAAGTTTGACTTAAAGGGAAGGCACTTAAAACCTTCCCAGCTTGCTGCTTTTCCAAGACATACATCTAAGTACTTTCAGTTGATCAAGTGTCATTGACTCCTCCAGCTCAAGCAAATTTTAAAATAAAGCAGGATTAAGTTCAGAGCAGAACCACGTAAAGAATTCTGTCTTGTTCCTGCTAAAGGAATAAAGATGGAAACAAGCAAAAGAAAAAAAAAGGAAACAAGGAAAAAAAATGAAAAAGCAGAAAACCAGAAAGCAAAACCCAAAGTGTGAAGACCTATGCTAGACTCAAGAGTTTAAAAAAACCCAAAACTATGGTGATTGAAAGGGACAGGGTGCATCTTTTAATTTACAAATGGAGAGGACACAAGGAGAATCACATCTGTAAACAACATATTCTCCTTACATTAAGAGTCCAGCTACATGAACAGCTCTTCAGCAACACCACTTCTCAGTCAGGTGTTTCTTTCATCCCAAAAGAGGCATACATGACACCAGAATTCATACAAAGAGTGTTCTGAGACATTTGATTTGTTTTTAGCCAACGTCCTTGAACGGAATGGAAGAAAAAAAAGGAACATAACGTGGTTTGCAGTCCACTCTAGACTTTTTTCCCTTTTAAAAGTAATTTGAATAAGAGGCATTTGCACTTTTTTTTTTTATTCATTTCTAGCAACAAGCATTCATTCAAGCGTGGGTTCTTGTTTGCAGGAATGCAGGCAGAGTCAAAGTTCCACATTAATTCATGACCTCATTGACAAAGTGTCTATGGGAGAAGTGTACAATCAGTTCTGCGCAAATTTCATTTTCCCTTCTGCTGTTTATGGAACACTGGAGCATGACAAAAGGCAGGATCATATGTTTCAGGTTTCCATTCATTTATCACAGACAAGTCATTAAGGCCAGCAGAAGTGACTTGCTCTCAGAGTAAGTCAAAGACTGAAGTATCTCCCTGGTTTTCAAATGGCTGCAAATTCAAAATGAAATCTGAAGGCTCGCGATTTCAGCTGGCAGATAGGAAACAAAAAGGCAGATATATGTAAGTATTTCAGGCAGCAGTGCTGACAGTCTACTCCATCCAATCACAACCTATTTATTTGGCTCACAAAGTTCAGGCCACCCTTCTTGGTGGGCTCTGGCTGTGTGAAAAGCAAATTGGGTGAGTCTGCACCACAAAAAAGCCTTCCTCCTCTACCTGGTAGTGGAGAACCACAAAGAAGAGAAGCAGCCTGGCTCCCGGTCACACAGCTGGTTTGTGGCACAGCCAGCAGCACAAAGTGGCTTTCCAGACCCCAGCCCTTCCCTGTGGTGCCACGCTACCTTCCTGTGCCACTACCCCTGGAATCCCAGTGCTAACTTTCCACAAGAAGAAGAAATTAAAAAGCTCTCCAGCGTGGCAGAAGTTGCAATTCCAGAAGGAAAGGTAAATCAAAACACCGCACACAGGGATACAACTGATGCTCTTTATTTATCTCTGTATTTATTTTCTGGCTGGAGTTGCCATTTCCACCCTTCTGCCCAGAATCCAAGCCTTTTGCTGCAGAATTTGGGTCAACTCAGCAAAATGTCTGCAGAGCTGTAGAGAAGAATACCAGTGGAGATGGGGTTTGGGGTTGGTGAACATGGTCTAACCCTCATGTTACTTGACATTGCACTGGAGGATGCACATGGTAAAAAAAAAAACTGGTGTTTTAGGGAAGCTTTTAATGAGGGTGAGGGAGAGTATTTGTTTTGCAAGGCTGGCAGCTAGAAAAACTGAAATTCTTGGATGATCTGAGAGGCTTTTCTCCTGAGAGGACTTTGCCCAGACTGCTAAGTCTTTCTTCCCAAACTCTTGTAAATAATCAGAAACATAATAATAATTCTGTTCTATCAAAGAATCTGGACAAAACCCCATCAATACTCACTAGCAGTCATCAAAGAGAGTCTCCTTTATAGCACCTTCATAAAGATACTTGCAAGAAGAACTCTCTGGATCTTCCTTAGTGTCTCTTTTTAAGCAGGAGATATTCAAGACCATAGAAGAGGAAGTTTGATTTAATCAGACCTCTCTTTCACACATGCTAGCAGGAGCCACAAAGCATGTGCACACTTCCACTCCACCCTAGCTGACAAAATTTATGACAGCAGCAAACCAAGCAATTAATTTTCACATGCTGCCAGTTGCACCTATCCTTCATTGTTTGTATATCACCACAAGCAAGACAAAGGTATTTTATAGATTTTTTTTTTTAATGCTTAGATTGTATGAGAATCACGTCCTACAGAGCCTTTAGGCTACACATCACCTTCAGCCTATGTTCAACCAGCATGTGAAGCTACTATGGTTTTCCTGAAAATAAGGTTTTTCAATAAAATAAGTGTTCTCTGCTGAGAGTCTGGATGTCTAAGAAAACACATCTTTCCAAAAGGCTCTGTGCTCAGAGCCATGCACAGCCTACCAAGGACTCCTGATCCCATTTCATGTGAACCCAAACTCTGCAAAAGGAGCTTACAGACACAGAGCAGCCTCTGTAGTAATCCAAGATACTGCTGGCATTCCTGCTGAAAGGAAGCACACTGAGCATGCTTCATCCTATGTCTGCAGAGCAGAACCAGCCTGAGCTCTGCTGAAAGCCAAATGTGTCATGGGCAGCTGTGACTGCTACTTTGCCTGGGCAGAAATGAGGAAAAACACCTCTCCTTTGGGTGGTTTTTTTTTTTGTTTGTTTGGTTTTTTGTTTTTGTTTTTTTTTCTGCCTGTAGCTGTCAGCTGAGATACACAAACTTTCCTGGTGCAGTTGGAAGACACCTGGCTGAAAACTCAGCTTGCATTTACTAGGAGGTGCATCTGGGCAGTCAAAAGCATGGGCTCCAATCTTTCAGCACACCTGGGGTGGCACACAGGCTACAGGGAAGGCTGGACACCGTTTCTGTCAGGGACACCTGAGAGAAGGACAATCCCAGCTGCTCCACACCCAGACTCTGGAGGAATGCTGGCTTCCCACTCTGGCCAGCCCAGCTCACAATCAGGAGTTGGGTGTGAGATCACATCAGCACTGTGAAGCAGGCAAAAAAGGGTTAAATCTTTCGCCTTCTTCATCCCTCTCCACATTCATAATTAATGAAGAATTGTATCTTCCTAGGTTCCTAGACTTGTTTGTCTGAGTAGAGTCACCTTTTCTTTCAAAAGACCATTCCTTTCTAACATAACTTGCCTCACTTTCCAAGCTGTATTCCTGGCACTAAGCCATACCTTTCTGCTTTCCTGCCACAAATTATTCTTCCTGGTCTCTCCACTATCTCCTCTGTATGCCTCTCATCCTCCAGGTCTTCTAGAAAGATGATCTGATCATCTGCTATTTCTGCAGTCCAGCAGATAAACATGTGAGCAATGTGTTTATCTGAAGCCAAAATAGTTGGTCCTTCCTTTCTTCTGAAGGTGTTTGCCATGCCAATCACTCAGCACTCAGTATGGCATAAAAGCCACTGATTTTCTGTCTTAAGAAAGGAGCACATTCTCAAAAAAGAACTGCTCAGCTCAGACCCCCTTACTCAGTAGGGCAGAGAAAATGTGGGAGAGAGAAGGCAGGGCCAGGAAGGACCTACAGCAAACATCACCAGGAATGACTGGCACTCGCTTGTCCCTGAGCCTGCTGCTGCTGAGGGGCCTCCCATGGCACACCAGAAACTGGCATCTGAGGCTACAAAAGCCTTGCATTTCTTCCTCTTTCTTTTTGAGGAACAAGGCTCCCTTTTTGGTTCTCATTGTCTGCTGCTCTGGGCTCTGTAACTGATACAACCGTGGCCAGCCGAGGTCCTGCGTATGTGTGTGCGTGTGTTTGCTATGTCTGGATCCTCAGGAAGGCAGCCTGGTATTTTATTTTTAAACTTTGGCTCCTGTTGCACGGCCCCACATATAATGGCTCCACTCCTGAAGGTTGGATAGTCTTCTGCTATCAGTTTTCAAAGAAAAACAAAGGCACCCAAGCCAATGCCACCAAGAGAACAGGAGCAAAGTTCTCGCCTTAGGATTTTCACTCTCACAAGAAAAGAAAACCAACAAAACAGCAGATCACAAAAAATATTAAGCCATCAGTGTCATCCCAGCTTCATGCTGCTGTATTGTTGCAAGCTGTATAATATTGTGCAAGCCCCAGCAACTGCTGTGGTTTTAGAGACTTCTCTAGGTTTTTATTTCTAGAAATTTGCTGGAGCTCTGCCAGTTTTCCCCAGCTGAGGACCAGACCTTTGTGTGGATCAGTGCTCACTACAGCCTTTTATCATGAAGTGGGGGGTTGAAACAGGAGTGAGTTTCTCCTCACCTGAAAGGAGAACCTGCAATGGAACTCCCAGGTCTCAGAAGCTGAAGGAGGCAGAGCCCAGACATGCTAATCAGGGACTGGTGCTATTGTTCAGCCATTCTGGAGAGCCTTCAGATGTGTTGCAAAGCTGACAAAATAACTGATACCTCTGAGCCACCTGCACTACAGGATCATTTCAGCAGTGAAGGTTCACTGTCAAAAAAGGGGGGGGGGAATTGTTTCCTTTTCAGCTGAGCACACAGGGCCTGTATCTGTAGGCTTGATTACTAGAAGAAAGGAAGTGTTCAAGCTGAAGGAAAAAGGACTTGCACCCATGCCTGGGAGAAAGGATTTGACACAGAACATGGGAGAGAAACGGAGAAAAAGTGGTTTGTCAAGAGGAAGCAATCTTTTTGTATCTTATCTTATCTTTGCTTGCATTTCATGATGGGACATCACTAATTAAGAGGGTTATTTACAGGTTCAAATAGTCACTCATTCCAAAAACAAGGGGAACAGCTTCAACATCTTTCTCCTTCTTCCTTCCTGATCTCCTTTCTTCTCCCACTGGCTTCTAGCTCCTTCAGTCAGACTGCTGCCATACAGAGTTCTGAATCTTGAAAGAACCCTTCCAAAACTGAAACTAAAAATTAAGAATTGAAAACAGCCTGTCAATTAGGGAATCAAAATTCTCCTTCATCCTGCTGTAGTAATTGGTTTAGAAAGGAAAAAAAAAATGCATTTACAGTGAGACCTCTACTGCTGACCTTCAAAACCAAGCTAATGAACTATTTTTCCCCTGAAACTGACTTGTTTTTGCATCAGTTATCAAAAAAGAGGATCTAATGATGGTGCTTACTGTTAAAGTCTTTTACAAGCACAGAAGACAAAACGACCTAATCTCTCGGTTTCCTAGATTTATCACCCTTGACAGACCAAAGCCTAAGATTTTGAGAGATGACTAACAAAAAAAAAAAGAAAACCAAATTACAACTGAAATTGCTGAGACCCTCAAATCTACTGAAAAGCATTTACAATAATAATTCTGCTGCTAATAATAATTTCAGATGGCTTGGTTGGGCTGTCTGTAGTAGAATGTTAGGTTACCCTAGGAAACTGACATGTTGACAAATCATGATTGGGTTTTTGTGCAACAACCTCCTCTATGGTAACTACAGGACAAAAGCCTCTGGTTCCCATCTGTAAAACCAGGGCTAAAGTTCGGGGTGACTAAAGTGCTGCTAAATTCCAGAGGAAACCAGAGATGTTCCTTCTGTGGGATTTATTTATCCTTTAAAAATTACTGTGTGAAAATCCACAGTAGCTCCGTCAGGACAAAAAAAAAAAAAAAAAAAAAAAAAGGAGGAAAGAGGAAAGCAGCTTCCACCAACCTTCTGCACAGATTCCGCTTGGAGAACAAAATTCCTATCACTTGTCCATAGTTTTAAGCCTAAAATGGAGATATGGAGGAATGCCCAGTACAGATAATCAAGTCTTATCTGATAACTACAAACCCACAGTCAGCCTTATCATTTCACCTAATTTGGTTTATTTGCTTCCCATTCTTTTGCCAGGTGAGGAAGAACCTTCTTGCACATTCTGGTAGAACACAAGCACCTCCCTGGACTCCCTGCAGCTCCACAAGGCAGGATCCTCATCAGAGGTGCTTTAATCCCTAAATTGAGATAGCAGCACTGGGACTCCTCCTGCTGAAGGTTCAGCTTTTACAGCCACATCATCTGTCCACAACCAACTCAATCAAGCCTGTCTCCCACCACAGCATCTGAGGAGAAGCTACACTTGACCCCTTACAACTTTTGACAGTCCATCAGAAGTTCCAATCGCTCTTATTTTTTTCCCTTTTCAATTCAGTTAGAAATTAGGAATTGTTTACATAATGAGCATCTTTCTAGTCTTAGGTTCCAGCCACTGCATCTTTTTACAGCTCTATACAGACTCCAGATTCCTGTAGTACTGTACACAGACAGGCAAACTGGCTGCTTTTAGTCCTCCAAATGTCATTCCTGAAAACCTCTGAAAGGGAGGAATGGACTACCTGAGAGCTCTCATGGTGAAGCACAATTTTCCAGGCTTCAAACCTTTACCATCACAAGCATTTCCAGCCTAATCCACCTGGCTATTATAACAATTTTAAATATCTACTAGTTTGCAGGATCACTTTTTTTTTTTTTTTTTTAATTAAAACAAGACTGGAGTCTTCCTTCAAGTCCACAGAGGCTGCAAAGCCAACACAGTGCCTTGAGTGAGTCACAGACCAGTTTCTGTTCCATGTTTTCTGTCTTTTACAGATAGAAACTGAATGATGAGCTTTTAGGTCTGATACATAAAATAGTATTAATTACCGGCATAGAAAACAGACAGAAAAAAAGGAAAAGTCTCTTTAAATCCTGTCAGATACCCTTCTTTTCTGACCTGTGGGATGCTTTTGTTTTGAATGGAATGGGTCCAAGATACAAAGGAAAACCCTTGCTTATCTCTTTGGGATCAGGGCTCTCAAAGGCACAACACTGGTGTTATTTGTTTGATACATCAAAGCAAGGTCATTACTTCAGTCTTGGAAAGATCCAAAAGACTTCTGATACACCAGAAGAGCCAATGGCCAAGGAGATCTGTGACTCTCCTGCACTTTCTGCATGGTCCCTTTCTCCTACAGCTGCAGAAAACAGGTGCCTCCATCTGGATGATCCCTGAGGCTCCGACCCACGCTCAATCCCTTTTACTTGGTGAGGTGAAAAAGACCAAAAACCAACCAAAACCAAACCACAAAATATGTCAGATGTAGATCTAAAGATGGTACAAAAGCATGCTTTGATCTTTTGTCTCCTTCAGCTTAGCTCCACTGGGAACAATCGATGGCAGACCAAAAGTCTGTTGTAGTATTTAAGCAAAATTGATAAATTCAAAAATCAAGTTTTTGAAAATTCCATTTTGCTTGACCTAACATGCCTGAGAACCGAAGCACATTGCTGTCATTCAAAGTTTCATACAAGCCAATCCTCCATGCTTCCCATGCTTCCTCTTTGATTTAGGCCACAATATAGCCTTTTTTCTTTTTTTTTTTTTTTTTTTTTGGGCAAAAAAATTATCAGCTTTATGACTGGCACAGTGCTCTGAATTTTCAGAAAGCAGAGATTGGTCCAGCTGTCTTATATCTCTAGGAGTCGTATTACTAAGAAAATAATAAAAATATCCCACCAAGATAAGATCTGCCTAATATAAATTTGGGAATGTAACAGCTTCAAAGGATACTTTTCTCAAGATCTCTGAACCTAGCCAAGATCCTCTGCTGCCCCTCCTATCTCCTGAAGAGGTGAGTAAGCAGAAGATTGCAAGAAATCATTTTGCACCCTTCACTGATGCACAGTTGACCTTTTAATCTCTGCTTAGTGCCAGGCTGATACCATTCGTTCACTTTTAGACCCAAAACTTTATAACTTGAGAGAAAACTCCTTCTTTTTTTCTTTTTTTTCTTTTTTTGAGAGAGAGAGAGAGAGAGAGATTTATGTGCAATTTATGAGATTTTTCTCCTTGTCTTCACACTCAGGCATGGATTGAAAGCTCAATGAACTCCTTCCACTAGATATTTTTGGAATATAAACATTTTTGATCACTCTGTCCAAATAACACTGACTTAGTTTAGACACAGTTTGCAACCATGGTTGAATAAAAGACCAACACTAGTGGTATTATTTCCTGTCCCCAGTATTATTCCCCTTAGGTCAAAGAAGCTGGAAACACATGCTGGTGGTTTTTGGGTCAAATCCAGCATGGCACATCCTCTGGGATGGCTTTTTAGCCTCTGCTGAGAATAAACAGAGGGAACAGTGAGGTGGACTGAGAACTGGCTGAAGGGTAGGTCTCAGAGGATGTGACCAGTGGCACAGAGTCCTCTGATTACTGATGTCCCCAAGGTTTGGTACTGGGTCCAGTACTGTTTAGTGGCTTGGGAAAGAGTGTCCCCTCAGCAAGTTCACTGATGATACAAAACTGGGAGTGCTCTGCTGCCCTTCTCAAAGGTATGGGTACAGCAGAACCTTTTGAAATGCAAAGGTCCTACACCTGGGCAGGAATAACCCCAAGCACCAGCACAGGCCAGGGTGATCTGCTGGCAAACAGCTCTGCAGAGGAGGACCTGCAGGTCCTGGGGGACAAAGAGCTGTCCCTGAGCCAGCAGAGTGTCCTGGGGACAAGGAGGCCAAGGGGATCCTGGAGTGCCCTTGGGAGGGCATTGCCAGCAGGGCAGGGAGGGATCCTGCCCCTCTGCCCAGCCCTGGAGGCACCTCTGGAGGGCTGTGTCCAGCTCTGGGCTCCTCAGGGCAGGAGGGACACAGAGCTCCTGGAGAGGGACCAGCAAAGGCTGTGGGGCTGGGGAAGGGCCTGGGGCATCTCCCTCACCAGGAAAGGCTGGGGGAGCTGGGGCTGCCTCTTGAAAAGAGACAAGAGGAGGTTGGACCAAAAGATCGCCAATGGTCACTTCCCCACCTGACCCTTGCTGTGATTCTATGTGAATGTGAATTTTCACAATTGCTTCTGGACACTGAACACACCAATCATGGCAGCCTGGCCATCACACATTTGGAACTTTCAACACAGGCTTCCACTCAGGAGACTCTGGTGACTTTCTGATGTGCTTTTTTAAAGTGGGCTTCTAAAGCAGCAGCTTTGTTCCCAGTGCAGGCTGATGATGGACTGTCAGCATCCTGTGGAATTAATTTATGTCTTTTTTTGGAGTGACAGAATCGTTTAGGCTGTACGTGGGAAAACAAAGGGCAGAAGGGATCTCATGGACGACCAAGACCGGTTCTGTTATCACAGACACAAATCTTATCTCCATTAACTTAAAGAAAAATAGCGTGTTTGCTAAAAAAAAAATACAGCTGTTGATCCTGGAGCCAAGGAACGCTCGATTTTAAAGAAAACTGGTTCCATATGAAAGCTTTCTGATCATGGTGCACCTATAACTGCTAGCATTTTCTAGTCCTAGTGGCCATGCAAAAAGGTAATATACAGAAATCTAACCAGCCAGGTTACTGCTAGAAATTCTACACCCCGCCCTCCAAAGGATTAATTTCTCAGATTAAATACTCCTTGAGGCTGGAAGTCATGTATTATAGTTCTGAAATGTGAAGTAACCCTCAATTCTACCCAGCTTATCAAAAATCCCTGTCCTGCTCTCTCCCTTCTCACATTTCCTTGGCTTCATTATGCTTTTAAAAAGGGAGATTGCTACTAAAATCCCAATTGGGTTAATTTGACAGCTGGAACACGAAAAACCACAAGAATCTCCCAAGTAGAAGACTGTCCCAGAAATCCCATCAGGAACACAACTGAGAGGTATCCCAGAAGACACAGACTATTCAGGGGACACAGGAAAAAAGAAAAGAAAAAAAAAAGAAGTATAGGAGAAGTCTCAAGCAGGAGGTCAGAGTTCACTGGATTTAAAGACCCACTGACCTTCCTTCAGGAAAGGCTTGGTCCCATATTCCAGGCCTGGAACATTTCACCAGGTCAGATTTTCTAGGCAGGCTACAGAAGCGAAAGTGCTCCTTCAACACCAGCAGTCCACTGCCACATTTTCCCATTGCGAGCTTGTCAGCCTGCCAATGCAGAGAACTTCTAGAACTCCTCCTTGCTCTCTTCCCACAGAACACAAAGCAGCATATTCCTTCAGAAGCCCTATTCAAACTCCCTTTCTTCTCTATGAGCCTGCATCTTTGAGACAATGGATAAGAGGAGGCGGACCACTTCCGCCATTCATTTGCCCAGCCTGCTGAAACGTCAGATCTGTCTGATCTTGCAGCAGAAGCATTATCCTTTGTTCTGATCAGGTTGCACAAATAGCTGTGCTTCTGTGCTTGTGTCAGTCGCAGAGATTTTTTCTTTTTTTTTTCCCCCCCTTTTTTTTTTTTCATGACCAATACGACTTAGGGCTCACACAACGCACCGTGTCCTGCTAAAAATGTTGCAGTTTTGTTTTCCACCAGGCAGCTCTCCTACAAAAAGCTCAGTTCAGCCTTAAATGCTAAGAAAGAAGTGGAAACTGCACAAGGCTGCTGCTGCATGTATCCTACAAAAAGGTGCCAAAATACTCCCAGCCTCACACAAAGGAGCACAGAGTCACCAGGAGCACCTGAACAGGCTTGAAGAAGTCAGAGAGACACAAGATTATTGTGACTCCCAAGACTTCCCACCAGTTCTCTGAAGGTTGGGCACTCCTCGTGCTCATCAGCAGCGGCTGCCTCTGCGTGTCCCGACAGCTTACTGCTTCCCACACAGACAAATTGGGCTGGCCCCAGCCACCCCCACCGCTGTGGTGACATACCTCTGCCCAGAATTCACACCTGGACTGCTTGCAAGCCATCTGCAACCCAAGAGACAAAGGCTGGCCGCTGCCAGGTTGTGTGAACACACATCAACGTGGTGCTGTCTGCTGAGCAGTTCAGTTTCCCACACTGCCAGAAGAAAAATAAATCGCCAACCTCGACTGATAGAGAGTCCTGAGCTCCTGAGAGGTTACAAAATGTGGCTTTAATTTTCCCTTCCCCTTGTTCTGCCATAATGCACACTTGCTTATGAAAACAGTTGTTATCATACATCCTTCCTCTTCCTAAGGCACAAAACCAAATCAACCAGAAAACACAGCCGGTCAAGCTCTTCAGAACTTCAGCACATCTGAAAGCCTCATCCAGGCTGGAGGTTGAACTTCACCCACCACCTCCAAATTTCTTGTATTTTTGCCTAAGTGCAAGCATGTACATAAATATGCAGTCTCTGTTATCAGGTAAAAGCTCAAATACCAATTTCTGGCTTCTAGCCAGCATTTAAAAAGGAAAAAAAAAAATTGCTAATCCATGGTTGCAATGGAAAAAACACCTACCACAGGGAAAAAATCCTCCTGCCTTTAGCCAAATCTAATCTAATCTTTTCTCACAGCTGTAATATCACTCTGAATGCTTCACTACCTAACTTTAGCTTCACATACAGAGCACAGGGAATTACTGCTGCAAAAGGCCAGCCTGAAAAAAAACCCAACATGGGTGGCTGTGTTTAACATTCCTGAGTTTGCCATCAGAATCAGCACAGCTCCATGAAGATATTGCCATTTTTAGTAACTATGATACCCTCCAAAACGCAACAGCATTATATGACTTCTGTTCCACAGAGGCTCTGATGTTCCATCTATTATCCCAGTCTTGCCTTAGCACATATTTTATATTAGAATGCGTTCCAGGAGGCATATGGCAGTAGAACTAGGTCAACCATTAACCAAATAACAGGAAGCTGCTCTGCAGAGCACACCCTTCAAAGCTCGCTTAATGAGCTGGCTCTTCAGAGTGTGTCCTTCAGTAAGGTTGAAGCTAACAGTTCCACAGGATTTTCCTTAAAGACACAAGGTCATCCAAGGCAGGTGATTTATGGACGTGACAGACTCTGAAGAGCCATCCCAGAGTGTAAAAGCATCTGGGTCAGCTGTTGAGATGAAGAACAATCCACAGTCACCCTTGAGACACTGAATACCAGGAATCTGCTCCAAGAATTTCCTCATCTTAGATGTGAACAGAGCCCATTCCACCATGGATCTGCTCCCACAACTTTGCAGGAAAAAAGCAGAGCCTTTGTAGAGTTTCTAGTGAAGGATACCATCGCTAGATAAAGACTTGGCATCTCTCTGCCTGGATGAGTCAATTCCATGCTTTTGCAACATCTGGGGGGAAAAAAAGGGCTGATATTCAGCCTTGCAAGTCAGTGTCTGCTTAAATTCTTCATGTCTCCTGCTTTCTCACTGATCTCGTTGAGATACATGGATTTAACATCATCTGCCAAATCCAGCAGAAGAAAAAGTCCATCATCATTGCTGGTATCTTCATTTGTTCCACCTCAATCCCACCAATTTCTTCCACTAAATATCACATTCCACACTTCTAAGCAACCACATATGCCCAAGCTTTAAAGAGAAGTTTTTAGGACTGAGAAGCATCAAGCATCCCAGAACAAAATCCATGAGTAACATGGAAATTAGAAAAAATTCTGATTCATGTTGTACTGTCAACAAAGCAGTAGAGATGGCCTGATCAAGTTGTTTTCAAACAAATAAAAGTCAAACACTTGCCAGCACTCTAATTGAAAGGAAGTTTGCCACTGATATCCATCACATAATTGTTGCAATAACATGATAACTCAACAGTCATGTACCACAAAGCAGTGTAAACTTTTCAAATTCAAAAAAGTCACCATCCAGCTATGTGACTACAGCCAAATCTTGCCACTAGGTGTATACAGATACTAATATTACTTTTCTGATACTCTCATAAAAAGTGGGTATCATCCCTTATCTCTTTATCATTATCTTTCTTCTGGACAGCATCCCTACAAAACAAACACTCAGAGATCCTGAAGTTGTTATTTACCCAAACAAAGCTAACAATAAAAAAAAAAATCTCTACACTACTGCCAAGGGTAGGCTTTCATTTCTCCATAATTTCTATTAGGAATGGCTGCGTAAGCATACACACATACATACATACATATATATATATATATATATTTTATATATATTTTTATATATATATATTTTATATATAATATATATATATATAGATATATATTATAATATATATATATATAATGTATATATCTCTCAGGAGTTTCCCCAGTAGTTCACATCCATCCTTGTGACAAAAATAAAAGGCAAAAAACCCCATGTCTAACAGACATTCATCTGCTAGAGCCTCCACAACTGAGAACTTCCCTGCAACCAAAATGTTTGTGAGGAGGGAACTCAGGTCCATCCTTCTGGAGGTGGATCCTGCTGGTTCGCCAGATAATAATTCCAGCTCCTAATTACAGGCACAGGAAACGATAAGGCATCCATGATGACTGAGAAAACAGTCAGTGTGTGTGATCATATGTCCCTGCAGATTGCTTTGTATCTTAAGCGACAGCTCCTTGCTGAAACAGGCTAACTCAGTGGAAGACTGCCAAGCATGCTGTGGTGAGATTATCATCTTAGTAGTTATTTATAATAAACTATCTTCAGCAAGTAGCACCTTTTTCAGTAGGAAAAAAGTCAAGGACAATGCATTTTCTTCGCAGTGCAGAGATGGTCTATGAGAAAACGTGCAGACAATATCTGGTGGCATTGTTCATTTGCGTACGAAGAAGCACTTCTGATGAACATTCCTCCAGCAGGCTCTGGAAACTGTTCCAACACCACCAGGAAAAACACAAAATTACCAGCCACTACAAAGTAAAACCTCCAGTGGAAATTACATGAGTAGACAGAACAGAGTGCACATGCTTTATTTCTAAAAAAATCGTTTGATTCGCCTGCATCCTTAATAATTTGATGATGAAACAGCCACACCATGGCCTATCTATGGAACCAAGAAGGAGTTCTCCCCTGAGAGATGATGTTCAAGTCCCATATTACTCCTCAGTGCCACTTATTTGCAAGTGCCCTATGCAGAAGGGCCAGACTCCCACAGCTCCAACCAAAAAATCTGAACGGGGCCAGTGGAGCAGTTTTAAGGATGGAGTTACTGCAGAACAGAACTAGCAGTCTTCACACACAAGCCATGTTTTATATGCATCCCCTCCTCCCATCACCGAATTGCAACTGGGAAAACATACCTGTGGGTTGACTACTCCCACTCCAGTTCTTAGGAACACATGAAGAAAGTCATGCTTTCGCAGGGCTGCCACAGAACGGCATCCAAGACAAGGACTCATTCAAGGGGATCTGTAATACATTATCTCAAGATCCTGCTGAACAGGCAATGGAAATCATGACAGCCCTGATTATGAAGCTCAGCTCTCTGTGCCCATCAAGGAGCAAGCTTTAGTATCCCTGAGCTTCCCAGGCTGAAGCTACAGGAAGATATCTCCAAATGTTAGGTGCGGAAAAAAACCCTAAACCTGTTGGCCAAGTGTGTGACTGAGCTGACAGAAGCCATACCACCAGATTTTTAAAGTCTATTAAATGCTTAGTAAACTTATTTAGAAATCTTTCTTCTCCAGATTTAGACAGACTATTAACAATATTTGGCTCTTCAAAAATAAAAACAACAAAAAAAACCAACACAGAAGGCTGTCACACATTAGCCAAATAGGACAAAGGCATTCTAAAAGCGTGTTTCTGGTAAAAAGAAAGCAGGAACAGTTACAGTAGCTTGCTACAGCTTCTTACAGAGTTTCAAGGCCTACACAGTATCACAGCCTTTCATACCTTCTGCCTTTCCCAGCTGCAGTTCAATGTTCTCAAATGGTTACAGCTTTTGAACAAACTGTGTCTGCACCAAAGCCAACAGGATCTACAGCGGAGCTTCATCTGAAGCTCAGGACTTGCACATGACTGAACTCTTCTCTTCCTCCAGATCTGCTCAGCCCTTCAGCCTCCCCCCAGCCCCTTTTATAATCCATCAGACATGCTTCTGGAGTGCACTTCATTGCTATTTGTTTTGTATGGTATTTTTAAAAAAGAACAATACATACAAAACAAAACAAAAAACAAAAACAAAAACAAAAACAAAAAAATTCCACAGGTTCAGGAAGAGAGGAAGAAATTAAACCCTGTTGGGCTGAAGTTTCCAGATGACAAAACAGAGAAGGTAATTGTTTAATATGAAGTGTGAAAGCAGCACAAAGGGACAAGATGCAGAAGGGGGGAAAGAAAAAAATCTATCTGGGCTTCCTGCACTGGCATGAAATGGCTGCTTTCCTTCTTACTGCCAGCTCCCATGCTTCATGTTGACATTACACATCCTGTGCTGTAGATCCACCCCCATGCTGATGCTTGCCCAACAGAATTATCTCCTGCGTCACAGCAGTGGTAACAGAACTGCTGGCTCTGCAGATCCCAGAGCACCATTTCAACTTAACACACGCAGCCACTGGACACACTACCAGATATTCTGGGCTGGTTTATGGCACTCTCAGTGCTGCACTGCTTTGCCTAACCTTCTGTTAACCAGATGGCCTGTTCTCTCCCCTTGGGATCAAACCATTAAGTTTTATTTCATTAATCTCTACCAAAACGCAGGGACGGTCTGGAGCCCTCGTATCTGGTTTATCTCCAACAGGGTTGCTAAAATGAAAATGACCTAAAAATAACTGGAAATGCTGCTTCACACCAACAGAGAACAAGCTCTTTTGGAGTAAATATTTAAATGATCTGCCAGATGAACCACCACAGCAGCATGAACCACATGGATAGGAACTTGTATTATGTACACACACACAAAGGTACACACTTCTGCCATTGTAAAAGGACCTAGGTTGCATTTTTCCTGATCCAAAACATTTGCCTTCAACAAACCATTACCATACTAGTATCTATTCAAGCCAATCCCTTAATTAAGAGGAAAAAAATGAGGGGGAGAAACGGCTTCCAAAACCACCAGAGTTAGTGATGGGGCTCCAGAACACGTGAACATCATCCACAGACAACACAGCAACAGGAATGTTCTCACCAGAACATCTGCAAAGTCACATGAAACAGTACTTCAGGGACGTGCCAGCACTAATTGAAGTCAAAGTTGAGTATTTATAACATGCATGCTCCTGCTGTCAAAATACAAAGAGTGAGAACGAAAGAAGGAGCACACGAACGAAAGTGAAAGAATTATCTAATGCAAAAGCTTCCGCTGAATCTTGCAAATCTGCTACGGCCATGCCCTCACATGCAACCACAAATGAGCATCTCATGTATGTAGGTGGAAGCTGTTGAAAGTTAAGGGCATCCTCAATTCAAGATGTAATTTTCAAAACGCCTCCCTGAAAAGCTCCACAAGAATTACTCCGTGCCGCTAAGGATCTGATCTTCAAATGTTTACTCACACAAGTAGCTGCAGTGAAAATTCAGAATCAGGGCACAGCGACTGTTCACATGAATGAGCTCTTAGAGCAGAAGGGCTTCAGCTCCCCACCATCTATTATCTACCAAATGCACTACGGTAACTATGAAAATGCAACAGTGGTGAGGTCTGACCTATTAAAAAGCCTTTGTCAACATTCCTAACAGTGGCAGTGAGCAGTTACAAAATAAATAAATAAAGTGCACATGCCTGCACACTAAACAAAATCCCAGGAATGCAAGAGGAATCCTGTAAAAGGTTGCAGTTCTGCTGTCTTCCAAAGGAAATAGGAAGGAAATCCACGTAAAACCTAACTATAATAAATCATTAAAATCTGTTCTCCGTGGCTGCCACCACAGTTCAGTGCTTCAAAAGCACAACGGGGTTCACTGCTCAGATTGCAGCACACATGCATTTATCTGAGGTTGGATCTTTTCAACCTAAAGCTCCAAACCTCTGCAGGCTGGGGTGTCACACATGCTCAAAGAGGACAGCACTGCTACTACCCAACTTCCTACATGTGACTAACTTCTGATGTGGAAGGAGATCACAAAGCGTCTTCTTCACACCACCTGGGCAGCTAAAATGTTCTTGTGGTCATCCATTACTAAAAGTCTTACTGAGACATGAATAACCCTCCAATCTGGATGTCAACAGATCAGCAGGTATTGCCTTCAGCTCATAAGCAGACTGCTTAATTCACCTGTAAAGAGGATTAGATGTCTTCAGCACATCAAGGAAAAAAGCATGAGAACAGGCAGTGTGACATTTTAGCTCCATCTATCTTTAAAATTTCCCCAAAGAGCAGGATTTTTTTTTTTAATGTCCCATTTAAGTTACTAACTCATCATCATATGACTGGCCTCCACTGCCATGACATACAAAACTTCAGTATATGGTGACAGGCCCCCTAGAAAGTCATTCCACAACCTGAAACATCATCTACCCTTCAAACACACTAAAAATAGATTCCTCACCCCCTTGAGGTCTCAGCAGCCCATCTGATATTACAGTACAGTATTAACAAACCTATGTAGACATGAATTCTTAAAATAAATATCTTCAGAGATAAGACCAGAATACTAGCAAGCAAACTATATTCCTGTACACCAACTGGTGAACCTGTGGAAGCACTGGAGAACCATGGATGGCAACGACCATTCCATGTTCATTTCGAGGGAGCACAACTCGTGCAACCTTTGGTCAACCTGCCTGACATCTTGCCAAGCAACTTTTGACTGTCTGAAAGACATCTTCTGGCTACACTACAGCCTCAGCAGGTTTTTTTATGTGGTTCCTTGGGAGAACAACACACTGAAAATCTCTGTCTTCCCCCTGCTCCCCTGCCCCACGGTGGAAGGAGAGCAGAACACTGGTAGACGGCGTGGAACAGAAAACTCATTGTAGTTTTTCATCACCTCTGCAATCTGATCATTTTTAGAATAATTCAGGTTTACTCTATTCATGCAAAGACCCAAACACACTGACTCACTCTCTCAGCAGCCCCAGTGAGTAATACAGTGAAGTCCTTGGAGCCAGAGATTTCAGGTCTCACACATGCACGGGTGCTCTGGCAGGAGAAACCCGCGCGCTCTTGAGCAGCAGCAGCTCCTTCCCAACCTACCAAGATGGAAACACACCAGGAGCCACTGAAGGGTTAAACACACCCATCCTGCATGGCAGAACATGGCCCTGGGTCACATTTACCTACAGAAGGGCTGCTGGAGTGCTCCTCTCCCCCTGTGCTGTTGCACACTGGGCTGTTTCACACCATATGCTTGATCACAGACAAGAGAACTTGGCCTCTGCATGACCTGACACAGCTGAAAGCTGATATGCTTTCTCCCCACTGCCCGCCCCCAGCAAAGATAAAAGGTCATTTAGACCAAAAGGAACCTGTCCACACTGACTTCAAGTTACATTAATTCAACTTTTGGGATGCACGCTCCTGGCCAGGAAGCCAAACCCTTTCTTGCAGGGCTGCAAGCCACAGCCATATGACGGGGCAGGAACAATTCAGCAGTCAAGGAGCTAATTAACCAGGCTGAGAGCTGTCTGGCTGCTCTCGATTTTCCATCAGCCATTTGTTACATTTTTTACACTTGTCATGCTATTTAGCTGAGCATGATAGAAGCAAGGCTTCAAGAGGTCCCACATCCTGCAGCCCGAGCCACCCAGCTTGTAGACAAAAGGGAGGGGAGAATCTGGAATGCAAAAGTCAGGGCTTCCAATCAAGTACAGAGAGAAATAATTCCAAATTTGTTCACACTGACGTTTTATTTATTTATTTATTTGTCTTCAGGGTGCCACTTGTCTCACAACACAGAAGAAAACAAGAAGATGACTCCGTTGGCCACTGCCTTCCAAACTTTGCTGCATCACCAACTAAGTAGGTACTGTGTATATATAAATATATTTATCCATACTCACCACAAGCAGCAACACACTTGAGAAGACAGGCTCAGTCAGAATGACAGCAGTGACACAAAAACAAGGTGGCAGGTAACCACATCTCATCTCTCAAGTGCTCGCCAAGAGAAGAGCTCTGCTCCAGTCTCACACACCAGAACCACACACAAAAGGAAGCTTTTTCTTTCCTCATCTTGGTTTGTTTTAACACACACGGCAGCAGAATTCCAGCATCAGGGTTATAATTTCCAACATCCATTTCAAATCCTAATTATGCCTATTTTATTGGGTAGAGGGATAGATTAACAAATTAAAAAAAAGAGCAATATTTCAAGGACTGTACAGCAATTCCTTGGTTTTCCTTCTTTTTGGTCAGAGAGACCCAAATACTCTTAACAAACAGCTACAAGCCTACAAATCTAGCTGTGTCTGACTATGACTGAAGAATCCAAGTCTGAGTTAAAATAAATAAATATCCATGGGCCTCTTAAGTTCTCTTCAGCAGCAGTTTGCTCAACTAGAGATGAGTACTAATCCTTGACTCACTGCATCCCCCTCCAGACCAGCACTCCTCAAGCTATTCCAAGTTTAGCCCAGACTGCAGTTTTCCCTTTGTGTAATAAAATAATGAAAATTTAAATTAAAAAAAAAAAAAGAAGATTACAAAGAAGTTGTTTAACAATCACCACTGACATAAACCACCTTCACCAATCCCTCTGAATTTCTGGCCTAGGATCTATTTCAGCTGTCCATTTCATATCAACAAGAGCGAGGCAGAAAGGAAAAAACAAAAACAAACCCCCAAGAAAACAAAGAAAAAAAACCCTAACAAAAAACAAACAAACAAACAAAAACATTAAAAAAACCCAAAAAAAAACCCCAAAAAACAACCAAACAAAAAAACAAACAAACAAAAAAAAAACCCCAAACCCCAACAAACAAAAGAAGAAAACAACCCAAACCATTTTAAGCATCAGCAGCCAGCTGAATTCTGACTTTTGGACCACAGCAAGGCCTTTATTAATGATCCCTCTCCAGATACACACTCAATCAAATTCTCCAGCACCTCGGTCATTAGAAGGTAAATGAACCACCCTCCACATTCCCATCACTCTGAACCAAAATCTTCCAGCAAAAGTAGTCTCTCCCTTAGCTTTGCTGTTTCTTTGACAAATAGGGATAAGAGAAAAATTAAGAGAAATCTAAGAAAGTGTTGTGTGCTTGCTGGAGCACAGGTTCCAAGCGTTACATTCCCTCCCATTTTGCCCTTTTCCTTGGAGAGGTCTGGGGACTGTGTGTGGGAGGAATGTGCTTGCCTGGCCATTGTGTTTTGAAGCATTTGCATGACAACAGTCCAGCCCAGGATGACCCATCTTCTTCCCAAAAGGAATATCCTGTGATGCCTTCTTTCCACAGCCACCGATACCATCCCAAGCCACTGTTTGAACCCAAGAGCTGCAGGCGGAAAGGAAGGGTTTGCTCATCCCAGCAATGCAAAAGAAGCCCCCATTGTCCTACCAGGCCACGGAAACACTGACCACATGTGCATCAGAAGATTCCATTTTTAGCATCTTTCAAAACAAAGTCTTCTCTTTCACATTATCACGAGCACACTGAATCCTCAGTCTTCCTATATCATTCTCTGCAATGTCTGCTTTGTTTTGTCTTGAAAAATCATCCTCCTGCCTCTCTACCCCATGCCACTGCTCTATTAGCAGCAAGTTTCCACTGCACATAATTATGGCATGCCTTAGCCTACTTTTTTCTGTTTGCTGAACAGCTCTGCCTATTTTCTACTTGTGCTGATGCTACCATTTACTTTTCCTGACTCTAATCCTTGTATCCTTTGAAGGCCTGACTTCCTCCACACCATGACAGCAGCTGGAGTTCTCAGGACCCTTTCCAGACCTTTATAATAGCAACTGTAATGCCACTCTGATGAACATCCCACTTCCTAATCTTCAGGTCAGCACAAAGCCTGCATCTGTAACAAGTGCTGCAAATACAACACATCCCGGGCTGCAGAGCACCCATTATCTAAATGACTTCAAGTTATTAATTGCATATTCCTGGAACTGGAAGGAGAAGGAAAAAGACTGTCACATAATGCAAGCACTTAGCTTCTTCACACATAATCCCAATTAGAAGGTCTTATTTTCCACCAGGAAGTAACAAGTGACACACGTCAAGAACTGAATTCTTAATTTAACAGGTTCAAAACTAATAGAAGTAACCCAGTGAATCAAGTGCTTTCCCAGAATTATTTGTCCTCAACACACACTGGCCTTGCAATGATTGCTGCCCTAATAAGCTCTAAATAAGTCCCTCCTAATCACTCATGACATTGATGCTGTGCCTACAGCTCTTTATGCTGACACTATTAAACAAGTATTCTTTAAGAGACTGCGTTTGACTCCACTCAAGAACAACTCCTCAACATCCTGAGGTCTCCTATTTCCATCTTCTTTCAATTACCAGCTAAACTCAACCTAATTAATTGCTTCTCCTGATGGATCTTAGCTTCTTCTACCTAAGAAGCTGCTTTTAGCCCAAGCCAAAACCCCACTGTATTCCCCCTAGACAGCAGCTGTGGAGGTCCATAATTATAATTACGGACCACAAAAACCAGCCAAAAACGATGAGACTTTTGATCAAGGTAAAACACAGTATCTAGCCCTGCTGCTAGGTCTGGGAGGTATCTTCTGATAGCAAGTGTATCTCAAAAATGGCTACAAAGCGGACAAAACCAAAGATGAGGGAAAGCTCTTTCCCAAACACTGCTTAAGGCAAAGCTCCTTCAAGGAGTGATTAGGCCAGGAGATTTTGAGTTACTGCAGTAACATTTGGTGCCTTGAGCTGACCAAAGCAACTGCACCAAGACCTTCAACTCCCAGACAGGTAAAAGAGCCCAGAGGAAAAAAAAATTACATTGTGTTTAAGATTGTGTTCAACTGCAAGACACCAAACACAATGGCTCCCTCCCCTTTCCCTATCTCAAACTCTCTCTCCTCTTCCTCAAATCCCTTCAGTGATGTATTTGTGCTGCAACCTCTGGCACAGCTTAATAAAGCTGAAGAGATGAGGGGCAGACTTTTCAGATCTTGGTATTGTTTTTAACGTTGAAAGAACAAAACGGAACAGAACCCAAAAACAGGAGAACTCACACTACTTTGTTTTTACCTAAGTGTTGAACTTCCCAAACACAAGCTGAAAGAAGAAGAATGCTTCCAAAACTCAGGATGCAAATAAAGACCACTCCTATTAAAACTGGTCCCCTAAGTTTGGAAACTTCTACTAAAGACCTTTTTATTTTTCCCTTTTTGCTACAACCAACAAGATAATTATCATAAGTCGATCTATCTCCCTTCCTCCCCCCTTTTCTTCTTTCAGCACTGGCATACAAACCATGCTATTTTAACTTCTTTCCTGTTCTCCCAGTTCTTCTGGAACATTTTATTTTCAACAGTCAACTCATTTGGAGAAGTGCCATGCTGAAGTTCAACCGTGTACAATGTTAACTGTGTCTCTGCCAGCAGCTGAGGACTTGCATCACACCACCTTCTCCAGCACCTCTTGATTAAACAATTTGAGTTCCCCTCTCTGAGAACTTAGCAGATGTTTAAGCAACCTTCACTCTCATCATGCTCCTTTCATTCCCCCCCCCCAAAAAAAAAAAAAGTGATTCTCACTCTCTGAAGAGTAAGATGGAGTTTCTCATTCTCTCCTCAATTAACACCCAGCAGACCTCCTGCTCACCTCCTGTGGGCCCAGAGATTTCTTGGTTGTTTAGTATACCCTAGAGTGAAGCAGCTGCTGGAAAAGCAAGCAGGCATTTGGACTGGTGAAGTTCTACACCTCTGCTGAAGCCAGCAATCAGAAGTTCATACTTGAACACATCTTGGATCAAGCATGCAAGTTAAGCCAATCATACAGCTCTGGCACTGGCAGCAGACCATATTCATCCAGAACAAGTTCATAAAATATATAATCTTCTACTTCAAGGTAGAAAAGTATCTGTTAAAGAGTCAGAATAAGACAAATACATGATGCTAAAGGAGTATTTCCATTATTTTTCTTCCACAATAGATTGGAAGTGAAGCAAAATATAAGGAAACAAAATTACACAGACACCTTGGCCTTTGTAAACCTTTCCTGATCTGTGGAAAACAGGACCTCATTCCTCCATCAGCAGCTTCTTCCAGTCCCTGTCTCACTGAGGACTTTTCCATTTGTCCCTATGTTTGCCCGGTGAAGCTTCAACATGGGACAATATTAGTTAATGAGTAAGAACACAGCTATTCACCAGTTTCACACTTTCAAGTCCTTTTTGTGGAGTTTCTTACTTCAAAGCAGTGTTGTTCTGCCCGTTTAAGGAAATTATCCACAACACCACACAGAGAAAGTGTTTAACTGAGGTAATCTCAATTTATATTGTAACTCCACACATGTTGTTTGGAGTAATGGGAAAACCCAACAGGAAATGCTAATTCACACTGGGTTTCTGGGAGCTCCAGATTTCAAGAGACATCTTTTGAGCTCTTCTGAAGTAATCTTCCTCAAACTGTTAAGTTGTACTATTATAAGACTTAAGTTCTTCCCATTTCCTTTTTAAGGCTAAAATTAAACTTGCCCATTCCTTGGGGCCCAGAGCAACATCTGCCAGATGTCCAGACATCTATGTTGAACAATAGTCATCTACTTGTCAACTCTCTTTTTAATCATCCTTTTATCGGTCTTCATAAAAGTCAATTCCTCTTTTAAGCCAAAGCGCACAACGCTAACAAATTTTGTTATAAAGGTCACTGGATGATCATATTTTTTTCCAGTTCCACTTGCAGTTGGCCCTGCTTTCCCTTTGCAGCACCCCATTATGTGCTCATATTCTTCACACTCCAAGCATGCACATTACTGTATTCTTAGTTTTCTTCTTGCAATAAAATATTATTTTTAATTATGGAAGGAAATTGTAAACAGGACATCTTAACTTTCTCAACAACATAACCAGGTGTGAAGCTAGTGAAAATGTAGAAGGAAATCAAATAATCATTTAAATATTTTTAAAGCAGTGGTTCATAGGCTACGTCGAGTAGATGTGAGAAAAGTGGTTAAGAAAAGCACATTTTGGAGAATAAGCTACCAATGCTTACTCTTTCTATTAGAGATTGGACCAATAAAAGACTCTGTGTGCTCTAAAGCAAAAGCAATTGAAAGCCATTGTCTGAATGAAGAAATTTATGCCTGATTAGGAGAAACACTCATGTCACCACCATGGCATGAATTAAGATCATCTCTCGGGAACTTCTTTAAAAACCAGTGGGTTTTGGGGGTTTTGTTTGTTTGGGATTTTTTTTTGGGGGGGGGGTAGAATTGTTTTGTGTTGTTTGGGTATTTTTTTTTTAATATATATATAAAAGTTCTTCAGCTAGAATTTTAACAGCAAGATGAACTTCAGTCTGTCTGGGCAGAACCACAGCAAGAAGTACCATTAACAAGAGTATAATTCTCTGAAGAGGTTTCAGTCTCATAGTGAGGAAACCCAGAAAAAAAACCAAAAACCCAATGAAAAAAAACCCCATAAAAACTACTACAATGTTGTTTGGTTATCTAGGGCGTTAAGAGGCCCTCCCAAAAAGATCCTGATCTTAAATCTCAGAGCTGTTCTTGGATTGCACATGCCACGCTCAAGGGCAGTGTGTCTGCAGGGCACCCCGTAGTGCCAGCACTGGGCTGACCTCCCCAGAAGTAAGAGGAGATTCACAGCTCTGAAGCACAAGCCCTACGGTCCATATAGGGGATGGAGATTTGGGATCTGGCCCAAATAAGCAAAGGTCAGTGGGCAATTTTTCAATTTTTCTTCAATGGCTGACTTAGACCTGTACAGAGGTCTGAAAAATCCATCAAAAAATACCACCTCAGGGTGGGGTGGGGGAAGCCAAAACACCACAACAACAGCAAAAACAAACAAACAAACAAAACCCCAAAACCAAAAGCAGTTATAGTCTCTCTTTTTGTCAAAATATAAGATTAAACATACCTGAAATGGTATGTTCCATGGCCTTCTTCTGAAAGATGGAGACAACCAGAGAATCTCAATAATTTGGGTGACACATCAGCAACCAGAACTTAAGAGATGCACAGTTGATAAAGCAGCATCCTTCCGAGGTGTATTAGATTACACATTAAAACATTTCTTCCACAGCAAAAATAAAGCAAGGGCATTGATTTTTAACCTCTAAGACGGATCTCAAGTTCATCACTGCAATCCTCAAACCCTTCTGGTTTTTCTGCACATCTGGGAGGCTGTTCTGATTCAGATTCACTGGTCCCCCCATCCTGCCACTTAACACCTTCCCAGATTTGTTCTTAAACACCTTAGAATAACCAATGTATGGACATCCCTGACACCCTTCCATGGAGCTGTGCCTTCAAGCTCAGCAGCACCACACCCCGGTGTCCCCCTCCTGCATTTTGGGGTGTATTTTGAACTTTTTGAGGAGCTGCATCTACTGTGCAGCTGATGTGCAGATTTCAGTGGGTGGGAAAAGACCTGAGGCCTGCTTTGGGTCTACTCAAAATTGCTTCAGATTAAAAGGTGGGTTAAAAACAAAGCACACGGATTCCTGCTCAACTGCTATCTCGCCTTAAAGATCTCAGGTTTCCATAATGACATTAAAATCACAATAAGAATGTTGCTGTGAGTTTTCAGGAAAAAACAGTATTTTATGACACCAAAAAGACAGCTGTGAAAACTGTTTTGCTTTTTCCAAGGGAAATTATGTATGTTATGATGCTCTGAGGAACCTACTAAAAGCTCGCCAGTATCACTTTAATGCAACCTAGTGAGTGGGGAGAAATATTCCATCTTAATTTAAAACGCATCCAAAAGAAGGAATGCTCTTGAAAATGAGATGTTAAAAATCCCAAAAATTAGGCATCATCACCTAGGAAAAAAAGAGACATTTCATGATACCCTCTGGAAGAACCTGAGCAGCCTCAAGCTGCACGCACTTACCTCCAAATGCTTTCAGAAATCTAAAAATATATGCTTATATACACTATTTACTTGGCCAACTGATCAACCTCCAAAATCCTGTGGTCTTTAACCAAGGAAAAATATCTAGAAAGGTGACCTCCGAATGAAAGCATCAGAGAAAAAAAGCCTGAGGATGTGTTTCTCTGTGTGAAGGAGAATCTGAGCAATTTCCTCCAATCCTCATTTCCTGATAGCATGAAGACAGCGAGAAGACCCATCACAATGTTGTGCATTGAAAAATCTGAAGGGAAAACCTTAGGGGAAAAAATCATGATTAAGCCAGCTCCTGCCCAGCAAAGCCTCAAAACATGGAGAGACATCCACAATGTTAGGAGCACTTCCCATCTCAGCTTTGTCTACTCTCTCTCTCCTCCATTTTCTGGTGGAGCTAGAGAACATGACATGGCTTACCTGACTCAGATCACAGCTCTCTGCCAAACTAGTCACTTCCTCTTAGACATGCAAGCAGCTTCATGAGACAAACAGACCCCCACAGACGCACACACAAAAGCAGGAGCAGAAAGCACTCAAAACTTGGAGGTCTCTCCCCTTCCAAACACCAGAGAAACAAATGAAACTTTTGCCTTTTTCTCCCCCAAAAAGAGGGAGGTGAAGGGAAGGGGGGGAGGAATGCTATCAGATCACAACTACATGAAGCTCCAGGAGGATCTCTGTGTGAGGAGAATAGAAACCACAATGCTGAGGGGAGCCGGGGGGCACGGGGGGGGAAGGAGAAGGTTACTCCAGAAGACATAAAGAGCCTGTGGACTGTGTGTGTGCATGTGTGCGAGAGCGAGGAGAAGCTTTGTGTTGTGGAGCCTGGACTGGAACCAAAGCAGACAGCTTGCAAATGGAGGACAGGGAGATAAAGAAAGGGAAAGAGGGGGAGAGATAGGGAGAAACCTGCTCCGGGTGGGTTGAGAAAGGGGCAGGGGAGGAAGCGCCTTCTCCCTTGCCTGGTTTAAAGGTAGGCACATCGGGGAACTGAGCAAGTAGAAGTGGGCTCCTTCCCCTTCCTTTCTTCCCTTCTCGCTCTCCTTTCTCTCAAAGGAGAGCACAAGCGTGTGTAATGGCTCCTGCTCTCCAGCTGAACGCTGTCCTCCTCCAAGCCACCTCCTGCGGACACCGGCAGCCCCCCAGCCCCGACTCCAGCCGCCGGGGACCCCCGCATCCCAACTCCAGGAGAGCCGCGGTGGGGGCACCACCGCCGGGGTGAGGGACCAGCCTCGGCAGCGGCGAGGAGGGCAGGGAGAGGGGACCAGGAGAAAGAGGAGGAGGGGGAGAGTGGCTGGGAGAAAGGAAGAAAGAAAGCAAGAAGGAAAGAAAGAAAGAAAGAGAGCGAGAAAGAAAGGAAGAAAGAAAGGAAGGAAGGAAGGAAGGAAGGAAGGAAGAAGGAGGTCACCCGATTGCCTGGGTCGTGCCAGCACGGAGCTTTTCTCTCCTCCGTGTGTCTCCCGTCTCTGATCCAAGTCCACACGCACAGCACCATCCAGACCTCGCACACACACACATATCCTCTCAGGCACCCCCCACCCCGAAAGCTCGGCTGGTATCTCACTTATCTCCCCATATTTCCCCCCACCTCCCCCCCCCCCACCGTAATGCAACAACAAAAAATTAATTAACCGCCTTCCTCCTCCTCCCACCACCACCACCACCACCACCAGCACCTCCTCCTCTTCTCCTCCTCCATGCAAGAGACTTCTCTCTCAAACAAAACACCCCGCTCTCGCTCCCCTCTCTTCTCTCTTTTTTTTTTTTTCCTTCCTTTCTTTCTTCCTCCTTCCTCCGTTGACCGAATGAATGGATTTCAGAGGAAGGTGGTGGAAAGAAAGACAGACATAAAAGACCAAACAAAATAACACACGCACAGACACACACACAACAGAGACACACACACACACACACCACACACACACACACAACACAAACGAGAGATGATCTCTCCAATGCCAAACCAGAGATGGGTTTTAATTGCAAGAACTTACAGGAGCGTCCCGGCACTGCTGCTCTTGCTGCTGCCTCCTCTCCTCTCCTCTTCCTCTCTGCCTAGCTCTTCTTGTTATTGTTGTGGAAGTTGTTTTGTGAGTCTCATGTGCTCCTTGCCAGGTCTCAGCAATGGAGGATCGCCATCTTTCCCTGCTTTTCCCCCCCTCTCTCTCTCCCTCTCCCTCTCTCTCTCTCTCCTTCACTGGTTTGCTGCAGCTGCAGATGACCTGAGATATCCGTCTCTCTCTCTCTCTCTCTCTCACCCTCTGTGTCTCTCTCTGAATAATGAGCAACCAGAGGGAGAGAGAGAAAGAAGACAATCTCCTCTCCTACCACACAAAACGCAAGAGCACCAGGGGGTGCAAGAATCCTTTCTAACAACAACAACAACGTGTAGGGGAAGAGGAGGAAAAAGAGAAAGAAAAGAGAAGAAAAGAGAGGAGGAAAAGGCAAGAAGAAAGAGGAGGGAGGTGGAAGAGGAGGGGGGAAAGCAAGCAAGCGAGAGAGATCCAGCAGGCAGACAGATGGAGGAGAAGATGGTAGTGATAGAGGAGGAGGTGTTGAAGATGAAGGAGATTAAGAGGAGGAAGGTGGTAACAAAAAGTTAAGGTTTGGGACACTGAATCACTCACAGGCCAGGGAGAAGGAGAAGAAGGGGGAAAGATCTGAAGATCTTCCCCTTCCAAGCTGTTGCCTTCACAAAGCTTCCTGTACAGGAGCACTCAGCAGCTCCTGCGATGCTGGGGGAGCCGCTGGGATGGAGCGCTCTGCTGGGTCATAGCTCTCTTCCAGCCATGACAAAAACCGGTTTCTGCATGCAGATCTGCCCCCGAGGTGATCCCTCAGACACATCCATCTAGAGGCTAATCTTCCCTGAGCAGGGTAAAGAACATAAATGGAGCAGGAGGTTGCAAAGTATAAAACCAGATCTACCACGTGGTTGGTTTTTAATCCCCCTTCCAGCTCGCATTTGATGTGGAGAAAGGACACTCAAATTGTCCATTTCTGGCACGTATTTTGAAGTCTACTCCTGGAAATAAAGACAGTCATCTCCAGGTTTTTTATTTCTCACAAGCGTTTGGGAGAAAAGAGAGCTTGCACTACTATCACCAAAATCACTTCTACATTGGTGAAACGGTTTTTTTAGCCGCAAAATAAAATAAATAATTCCACTTTAAAACAACTTTTATGCCTCCCAACACCTAGTTGTCTGCCTCTTTGTGACTGATTATTTAAAACCGTGGAAACTAACGATCAAGGCTCACAAAGAAAGGTATCTGGGTGATGAAGGCAAGCAGACAAAGACAAAGCGGCTGTAGCCTGCATTTTTATTTAGTCTCGTTTCTATTAAGCATTGTCCTGAGCTACTTCTTTTTGCCCGACACCCCCACCTCAGCGCAAACCACCCCCCCCCTCCCCTCCCCTCCAGTCTTTCCACAGCACCAGGTCAGATTCTTTCTGGGGTTATGTCTAGCGAGGAAAGGGGGATGGGGGTGGAGGGGCGGGAGGAATTAGGGTTTACGTGCAGACTCAGTAAATCAATACGCGGGAGTGAGGCAAAATCAATTTGAGCACAAGGGCATGACTGGTATTGGAACATCAGTGGGGTTTCTCCAGCTCTCCAGCTCTGCAGTTTTGCATGGCTGGAAGAGAGACTAGAACCACGGAGCTCCGGTTCGGGTGGAGGGGGAGATCCTCCCCTGCTCCGAGGAAGTTAACATGGGAGTGGTGAACCTGAGGTGATCTCCTGGAAATTTTTGACTTCTGGTTTTACTGACTCTGGGAGAAGTCAGGCGTGTTAGAACTTCATTGTCCCTCTCAGCTCAACTGAAGACCAAATGCAGGAGTGCTAACCACGGCAATAAAATAAAATAAAATAACAAAAATCGGTAGACCAAGTAGTGGTCAAATATTAAACCCATGCATCCTCCGATCTTCCCATCCGCAAGAATGCCGTGAGGACAAAGCACACATGCAGGATCTCTCCCATTAAATCTTCTTTTTCTTTGAGCCGTGCAAGTTAATGACTAAACAGGAGAAAGATCTTCTCCCTCCTCCTCCTCCTCTCCCCTCTTTCCGCTCCCCCCCCTCCACCCCAAACAAGTGCTGTGAGGAATGGGAAGAAGGATAATATCTGGGCAGAAGGAGCACTGTTGGATTTAGAGAATTCTTCTTAAGGAAAAGGGGGAAAAACACCAAAACTGAGGATTCCTGCTAAGACTCCTGGTTTCATGCAGACAAACGGAGCGGACACCTCCTAAGAAGCTGATAAAAGAACATTAAGGAAAAGGGAGGGACTGTCTTTACGGCTGCCAGAATGTGCATGTGTTCTGCCTGCAATTTTCTATAAATCATCCTCATCGCAGGAACAGAGCGCCTGGGCTTTGCAATCTTTGACGTACCATCAACGCCGAGACAGATAATTCACCTCTTTGTCTCTCAGCATTTTAAATTTAAAACCCAGGCAAACAAACAAACAAAAACAAACGGAAAAAGAAAATAAAAACCCACCAGAAACAAACCTAAAAAAGAAAAAATTAAAATAAATTAAAAGCGAGCGACAAAGACCAACCCACAACCACAAAACACGTTGCTTCTGACCAGAAAGAAAGAAACTGGATCTTCATGGAGATAGTCTGGAAGTGTTTTCCCGCCCTATCCCCCCCGGTCCTTGGGCGGAGGGGAGGGGGGAGTCCCTCCCTCGCCGGTCCCGGAGGAGCCCCCCGAGCCCCGGGGGGACCGCGGGGCTCCGGCGGGAGGAGCTGGGGGCGGCCGGAGGAACCGGGGGCTCGGCGGGGCAGCGCCGGGGGGCACGGCAAGGGGGGCTGCTCCCCAGGGCTCCGGTGGTCCATAACTTCCTCCCGCAGGCTTGCTGCCATCCCCAGGGCGCTCCGAGCAGCCCGCAGCGAGGTGGGCACGCTGGGCTCCCAAGAAGCGGACTCCAGGGGAAAGAGGAAGAGGGAGCTTCCCCGGAGACCCCCCCAAGCCCTTCGGAGCGCTGGTTTCGCTCAGGAGCGGGCGTTTGTGGCTACCGAGAGGAGGGGGGCGAGCCCAGGGGGTGCGGGACCCTCCGCGGGTGGTGGGAGTGAGGGGGGACCCTCCTGGCAAGCCCCGGTGCCGCTCCCGGCAATAAGGGGGTTAATCTTGCTGACAGCCCCCTGGTCTTAATTACCCGGGCGGGTTAAGTGTCCCATTAAGGGCGATGGGGATAGTTTGCTCTTCTCTGGGTGCTGGCGTTTGTGTGGCCGGGGAACGTCGGGCAGTGGCCAGGGTGGCCCGGGGCTCCTGCGGGACGGAGCCCTCGGTAGCCCCGCTCCCCACCCGCGGGTGGGGAAATAGAGAGGGATTTCAGCTCCTTTCTGTCTTCCCAGCAAAGGTGGTGTCCCACCGCCGTGTTGGTTTGACGCCACAGTAGAAGGGATCTTCTTTGGTTTTAAATAAAAAAAATTAAGCCTTTGCTCATTTATCTGGTTGATGTTCCACCATGCAGCCAGGGGAACAAAAAGCCAGGGGTGGGGGGAGAAAACCCACAAAAAACCCCCCAAACCAACCAAACAACTGTAGGTTTTTCAACAAAGAACCAAACACAAACACCTTTCCAGCTTCTGGGATTGACTTTCCTCACCCGGAGGATATGACCAGCCTGAGCTCGATCCCCAAGCATTTCATCTCTCAGTCTGGGCTTGGCTGCTGTGCAGAGTCAGGTTTGCATGGACCTGTGTCCTGTTCCTGCAGCCCATGGAGGCTGCACAGCGAGCCCCAGGTTAGCAAGACCACAGGCAAAGGGGAGAGAAGATGGTGTGGAAAGATCAAGATGATGCTCTCCTGAATTTCCTTTCCTCCTAGCCCATTGCCCCCAGCCAAACCTGTTTCTCCACGGGGTCTATTCAGCTTTTCAGGATGGCAAACTGGTATTTTTAGTGTGGACACAGCCATAGTGAGCAGGAGACACCAGGAAAGCAATGTGGAAAATAAAGACACTGAAAGCACAATCTTTGTACACAGTCAGCAGTGAAGCACTGTTGTTAATGTCCACTCACAGAACTGGAAGTGGCTTCTCTCTTTTCCTTCCCAGATTTGGAAGAATTTCTTCATTTTCCTACAACAAGTTTGTATGAACTTGTATTTATTCTCCTCTTCTTCACAGCTGTTTTATCCTAGCAGAGCTGGGCTTCAGAATCCTTATGCAAGAGGCAAGTAAGTATTGTGTCAGCTCCCTGAACAACTAAATACCAGTCTGTCTGTAGAATATTATGTTCTCCAGCTCTTGAGAGAATTTCACTTTCCTGTCTAAAAAAGATTGGTAATGTGCTGATCTGACTTTTACCCTGGTAACTCTCATATTTTTTTAACCTCTAAGAGTTTCCTTCTTTGGAGAGGACTGTGAGGAGAAGCTTTTTGTCTGGGAGTGCTGAAGTCTTGCTCTGATCTATGAAAGACAAGGGACATCATCTCATCAAGAAAATTTTCTTTAAGCAAGTACTCTTGTAGATTCTTGTAGTGTATTCAAAAAGGTTTACGTGTAAATAGTGCAAATCTAGGCTCTTAAGAACTCTTCAGAAAATTCTCCTATTAAAACATAAAACTTTTAGCCTGCTAGCAAAATTTGAAATGCTTTTCTTTTAACCTGGCAGAGCTCAGACTGTGATCTCCAAGAGCAAACTCTTCACGGTGAGATCACTTTGTCTGCAAGCACACCCCAGAATGTTGAAAACCCATAGAAAGATGTATTTTTATGTTGCTGAGAATGCTGAAGAGGAGTGCACTGGTGAGGACCATGCTGGGTGTTGGAAGTCACTTCCTTCTCTGATAGATGCACAAGTGGTAATTATTAGAAATAGAGATTTTGCTCCCTTGAGGAAGCAGAATCCTTAGCAGTCGAAATGCTTGAGTAAACTCACAGTTGGGTTTTTATACCTGCCCCCAGTGCTCCTCAAAAACTCTTCACCAGGACCAGGGCTCAAGAAATCACTTTGCAAAGAGAACCAGTCCTTCTCCAAAACCTTTTAATTGAGGCGTGAGACAGGAGTAATGGATGTGTGTGGTGTTGGCAGGCTGTGGTAGACCGCAAGGTGGGTTTGGTGGGTACCACAGGTCACACTTCCCCAGCCTCAGAACATGCCTGAAAGTTCAAGCAGCAGAAAAACTTGTGTTTGGAGACCAGTGAAACTTGCAGTAGAGTTAATGAAAAAGAATTCCTCCAGTGTTAAAATTAACTGGGTTGGAACCAAACTAAACACATCCGTTAGTCACTAAAACATGAACCGCAAATGGCCCTAGATCTTCATTAAGTAATTTGTCGGCATGCATCCACTCTTCAGTGATAAGTTTGATTTAATAAAATAATAGAATGAAGTCTAGCCAAAAGGATGCTTTATCCGCCACTAGAATACAAGCAACAAACTGACTCTGCAAAAAATCTGCAATTACCATAACAAGGATTTCTAAGCAACTGAAGGCACGTCCTGACTTCACTTACTGCTAAAAAGCAGTGACCATGAAGCTTAATCAAATTCACTTTTTTTTCACTTTTGAAATCTTTAGAAGCAAAAATATTCTTTGCTGTAGGTGCAAATTAGGTTTTATGAAATTCAGTCCTTCAAAAGACACAGCTGGATTTCATTTACCTTCAACATGGCTTTAGATGGAGTCAGTGAGATTGTAACTGCAGTCATTTTACATCATCTGACCTTTGGAAGATGACAACAGTTTGCTGGTTGGGATAAGGTATCCCAATATTGCATTATGCTCACTGCTAAGAAGACTTCAGGAGAGAAACATTTTGATTTTGTCTTCAGAGGAGAGAGGTACTGAGTGATTTGTGAAATGATTTTGAATGTATGGGTTAGATAAAAAAGGTTTCTGGCTATATTTACTGGTCATTTTTCAGAGTGTGCCCCTGTCCTCGTGTATTTTACTAGATGTATGCAATTCAATACAAATCTATTTTTGCTTGTACACCCTTGAGGAAAGCATTTCCTTGGGTTTTTTTTTTCCCCAAGACCCAAATACAACCCTTGCATCTCTTGATATGTCTCTCTAACACCTCAGTTTTTTTAAAACTTAAGCTCTCAAATACTAGCCAATAATTTTTATTCTGTGTGTCCTAACCAACCTGTGTAATATACAGCCTCCAAAAGGCCTGAGTTCCCCTTCCCTAGCTAGTTTTTCTGATACCTAATTTTTCTAGACACACCATAAAATTGATCAAGGCCATCTCTGGCTTTGTAGGGAAGTACCTGCTACCACAGAATAATCTGTCTGGTATATGCAGTTTGATGACATTTTTATTGATACATTACAAAGTTAGCCCAAGTTTCTTCTTTTGAAGCAACTCCAGCAGGTATTTTCGTTGCCTGTGGAAGGATTTCAGGCGTAGTTGATTTCCCATCTTGCATGCCTTTGAAGATATAAAAAGGAAACAATGTATTTTATCTTCTGCTTTTTGAAACACCTCAGCTCATAGTTTATTTCCAAATGAAGTTGTTTCTTCGTCAGCTTTCGCTGAAGTCCCAGCGGTGCCTGTGGGTCAATTCCAGTTCATTTTCCCTGGGAGCAGAGGGATGCACGCTGCAGAAAGTGGAACATTGCTGAAGTGCCTGCCAAAGCTCTATTCTTCTAATAATGTCATTTGTTTTGGGCACACCTTTCCTCTCTCTGAGCTTGTCGCTGCCGCTGCTTGTCTGGAGAGGTTCTGACAAAATCCCTCTGAAGATTTTGCTCAGGATTTTAAATCTATGGCCAGCACAAAATCAAGGTCTTCCTCATCCATTTGCTGGCCATTCATCTCTGTTACAACATTTAATTTTCTCTAATCCCATGTATTTATGGCACTTTTAATTTTTTTCCTCCCTATTCCACATCTCCAAATGATCAGCCAAATCCTCAGCTGATGCAATTTGGCTGGCTTCATTGACTCCAATGGATAAACTGCTAATTTAAACCTTCTGCTTGGCTCATTCTTGCATCTAATTGGGTTAATAATCTTTACCAATTCCTCTCAGTAACTTGGAGATTTTTCTTTTTCCTTGTAGGTGCTATGTATTGAAATTTTGTGTTTCTCTCCATTGGTGTTTTATCTATGATACAGTGATAGCTCTTAAAGTCTGAGTCTGTTTTAAGAATTACATTTCTTTTCTGCTCCCCGTTCTGATTTCTCCAGAGTTATTGTCTCCTAATGCCCACCCTGACCTCCTTTATTTTAAACCACACTTTTGATGAGTTTCTCTCTCCATTAATTTAATTTAATATGCTGTATTTCAAAGGAGCCCTTCTTCTGCAACCTCTCACCTATACTCATGATGAGACAATTATGTAGAAGGCATTTTTTCCAGTTTTTCTCTTCACAGCTGTTGTGCTCTCTAGAATAATTGAAGATACACCATTTGTGATGTGAGTTCATATTTCCAGTGATTACATTGCAGATTGATCTAGTCAGGGACAGCCAATCCTGTTGTCATGAAATGTAACCTCATCTTGAAGGAGACTGGTGCTACATTGCATATTAAAAAAAAAAAAAAAAACTAAAAACCTAAAAAAACCCAAACATTCAAATATCTTTCATAATTTGTGGACATACTTGCCTGTCTTGTGACTGCACACAGTAATGTTTTTACACTAACACGTGGAAACAGCTGGGTATATTTTGTTTCCTTTTTCCAGCACAAAAAATATGTGGATTTTCCAGTTCTTTTGTGGAAACCCAGGCTTTTGAGGTGACTGGGTGGATCCCATTAACAGGAGAAGGTAGGACAAAAGAAAGATGCAGAAAAGAACACAAAAGAAAGTCCATAAATAGTACCAGCACACTTGGAAAAAAATCCTCACCTACAATTACAAAAATATTTCAGCATCCCATTCTGTCTTCAGAAAGGTAACAATTATTTATACATATCAGTCTCTATGTAAATGCCACCTGTCCAATCAATATATTAATATTTGAATTAATTTCAAAGAAGATGGCAGAAAAAAAAAAAGCCATCATTTCCTCAGTAATGAACTAATTTATCTGAAAATCTGACAACTGCAAGTGGGTGGTACTCCTTTTGGTGTAGTCTTTCAAAAGATATAGCTGCAATCAAGCTGGTACTTATTATTCTAATAGTAAAACATGCCGAGCATCAAAACTTGACATGGAATGTAATGAGAAGTGATATAATTGAGCAGAGATTTAGCAGATATGTTGGTTGTGTTATTGTGAGAGTGATTGCTGCTCTGGGTCGTGAAAGGTTTTTACATGGGAAGGTTTGGGAAGGTTTGGGAAGGTTTGGGAAGGGAAGGTTTGGGAAGGTTTGGGAAGGGAAGGTTTGGGAAGGGAAGGTTTGGAAAGGGAAGGTTTGTGAAGGTTTGGGAAGGTTTGGGAAGGTTTGGGAAGGGAAGGTTTGGGAAGGTTTGGGAAGGTTTGGGAAGGTTTGGGAAGTTTGGGAAGGTTTGGGAAGGTTTGGGAAGGGAAGGGAGGAAGGGAAGGAAGGGAAGGGAAGGAGGCAGGACGGGCAGGCAAGGAGGACGGGACGGGAAGGGGCAGGGACGGTGAAGGGAGGAAGGGAAAGGGAAGGGAAGGGCAGGGAAGGGAAGGGACAGGGAAGGGAGGGACGGGAAGCGAAGGGAAGGGAAGGGAAGGGAATGGAAGAACAGGGAAGAACAGGGAAGAACAGGGAAGAACAGGGAAGAACAGGGAAGAACAGGGAAGGGTCAAAAAAGGAAAAGAAAAAGTTCAAATTTGACTTGATTGCAGTAGTAACCAGAGAAGGGGATTCAGGAGAAGGCAGGGATGTGGCTGGAATCACGTGTTGATACTTAGTGGTGGTATCTGGGACAGATTGGAGGGGACATAGTGAGAATTAGGAAATACACCAGCAGAGGCAATGTTTTTCAGAACAGCCACAAAGAAATTAGGAGCTTCATGGGAAACACTAAGGGTTCATGTTTTGGATAGAAAAGGTGAGAGCAATATCAAGTTTGCAGCCCTTCAGAAGGAAAACTAGGTAAATGATGTATGCTGGAGTTATAGTCAGGTTTATTCTGCAGCCAGTTAGCTCCAGTTCAATTGAGTGTCTACTGAAAATTGCTCCCTGTCTCTGGACTGGATTATCATACTGTTGCTGCCTGCCTGTTCTGTTCTCAGTGGTTTTGGTTTTTTTCTTTTTTTGCTGCAGGTGCTGTTGCCTGTGGAAGCTTCTCCCTGGTGCCTGGTCATTCTCCAAGGTCCAAGTGTGCATGTTGTATAATGTATTTCTTAGTCATTGTGACTGCAAATTAAATTCTGATAAATGTGCCTCAAACACAGCCGATGCAGGTACTTCAGAGTCTGCAGAGAGCCTGGAGCAACAGCTCCAAGAGGTTTGGACCTTCTCATTCATCTCAGTATGTTCTTAAATTGTCATTCTTCACATTCTTCTAACTTAAACATCAGCTTTAGAGCTGGGCTCACATGTTTAACTGTTTCCCTTTTGATCATTTCATAGAAGCCCTCTGAAGTCTTTATTCCCTAATTTCAAAGTGTTTCTTGTGCCTTCCAGGTGAGAAAGTCCAGAGCTACAGTGATATCTGTTTTCCCTCTTGACAGCTTTCAAGCTGCAAATGGGAATTTCCAGTGCAAGAACCCATGGCACACTAGAAAAAAAAAAAACATAGGGACTCCAACAAATTAATTGGTTTGCCTACCTACTTAATTGTCCCTGGGATTGAGGTACTGAGTGATTAATTACCTTCATAGCCAGCTACTCACGGGTTTCAGTGTCCTCAGTGTAAAATCAAGCTGCCATGTAATTTCACAGCAACAAGAACCCTTTGGCACACCAGCTCAGGTGTGGTTTGCTGGTGAGGAGCTCAAAGTGCCTGTTCACTCTTGATCTTGCACTCCTGGGGTTGGAGGGCTGGTGTTAGCCAGTTTTGTTCCACCAAACCCTGCCTGATTGTGCTGATCAGTCCACAGCAGTTTGGTACTCCACGAGTTTATTCAAATATCCATCCTCCTCTACTGCTAAGTTAAACAACTGCTCTTTGTCCCTTGGGATGGAAGGACAGCAGAGGAGGTGTGAATCACAGGAGGTGGACACTTGGCATTCCTGGTCAGTGTGCAGCTCCTGAAGGAGCCCAGTTTCCCAGCTGACCTCTTCATCTGCCATGAGCTGTTTTACCTTGGTTTTCCCCAGCAAGCAGGAGACTGAAACTCATCCTCAGACTAAGCTCTGAGAGAGCCACAGTTTTTAGCCTGATGGGTAAGCTCAGCCAGCTTTGTGCTTTCCCTGTCTCATCAGGATTTCTTTGCCTTGATGAGGTCTCATCTGCACCAGGAAATGGACCAGCCAAGCTCTTGCAGTATCATTATTTCAGTATAACCAGCCCATTTCCTGTGTAGACAAGCCCTTAAGACTAATCTTCTTGCCTGACACTCAACCCCAGTTGCAGAAGCCTTGGAACATGTTTTGGAGTCTCATTTCACTCCTGGATTATGAAGCCTGCCAAACCTTTTCATTTTGTTCGAGGCTTCCTGCCATTTCAGCATTGGAACCCATCTGATTCCAGATCTTTTGCCCACCAGCCAAGGAGTTTCAGCCAAGCCACATACATCCTGCCACCAGGATGCTCCCACTGTGCCAAGCTCAAAATCCTCCTCAGTTCTTCTGTCCATGGATATCTAACCTTGTTCAAACACTGACGACTTGAGGAGCGGGCATTTTGAGGCTGGAATGCAGGTTTGGAGGTCTGTTATTTTTTCTCATTGTTAATTTTCACAAATGGCTACAGAGGCACCTGCTCCTAGAGAGTTCTGTGATCTAAAGGCACCAGTACTCTCCACTGTCTCTAATGCTGCCTTGCAAAATCAAGAAATTCCATTTTTCCTATTCAATCTTTTTTGTAGTTTAACCATCAAACACTGATTTTTTTCATCAACTTACCTGTGTGGAAATAGCAAGCAAAGGTGACGTTTTTCTTCTGCAGTCCTTGTTTCATGGTTTCCTACATCCCATTGTTCTTGCTTTAATTTATTTTATTAATTTTTAAATTAAATGAAAAATCTCCAAAACACCAGAACACCTAAGAGATTTGCAGTGATGCAGATAGATTTATCTTATGAAGACACTAAAGTGTAAGTGCACACCACAGGGTGAGTAGTTTTTTTTTGCATTTTGTAGTTTTCAGTTTTAATAAGGCTCACATACTATTCCTAATTTTTTTTTTTTTTTAATTCGATTCCAAGCCAGACCAGCAAGAGCAAGTTTATGTGGTGTCTTTAGCATTGTGGGAATGCACTATAAAAAGAAGATTGCAGCAGACACAAAAGTTTCACTGTATGGCAGTAATTCTTCTTCTTGCTGTGTAAAATTCAACAGTACAAAAGAATCCCGTTGCTTGAATGCTCTCAGGTAGGAAGTGCAGGAACTCCTGCTCATCCCTTTTCTGGGGGAAAAAAAAAAATAAAGATCACAGTCCTGGCTGTTTTCCTCAGAATTTCGACCTCACTTCTGCCAAGTTTTGTCCCAGCGTTCTGCTTATCTAAAATCCTCTAAAATCTAAAATATCTCCAGTACCTGTCAGCCAGGTCTGTCCTCTCTCATTTCTCCCATCCCCTGGGGACCAGGCTGAGGAGCAGCATTCCCATGTCCTTCCCAAGGATCTGCTCTCCAGCAGGGCTGGCTGTCCCAGGGGCCCCAGAGTGTCGTCACATTTCTCTTCAAAGAGAAAAGCAAAGCCCAACTTACCAAGAAATTTCTAAAATTCATATTCTCTAAACCCCAGGAAAAAAGAAATTCTTGTCTCATTTACCTATATTTATTCACAAATAAAATGTGTGAATATGTAATTATATTAATATATTATCTATTAATTATATATTTTCTTAACTATATTAAATGATCATATATTATTTAATATAATCTCATACTCCACTCTCCTGTCCTGTCATATCCTCTCCTCTACATCTGCTCTGCTCTGCTCTGCTCTCTCTGCCTATCTCTGCTCTCATCTCCTCTCCTCTCCTCTCCTCTCCCTCTCATCTCTCTCTATCTCCTCTCCTCTCCTCTCCTCTCCTCTCTCTCCTCTCCTACCTACTCCTCTCCTCTCCTCTTCTTTTCTGTTCTCTCCTGTTCTCTGCTGTTACTCTTCGATCATGCTGTTCTCTGCTGTTTCTCTGCTGTTTCTCCTGTTCTCTGCTGTTTCTCTTCTCTGCTGTTTCTCTGCATTTCTCTGCTCATGCTCTGCTCTGCTCTGCCTCTGCTCTGCTCTGCTCTTCTCTTCTCTTCTCTTCTCTTCTCTTCTCTTTCTCTTCTCTTTCTTCTCCTTCTCTTCCTCCTCCCTTCTCTCTTTCTCTCCTCTCCTCTTCTTGTCTTCTTCTCTCTTCTCCCTCTCCCTTGCCTCTTGCTTCTCCTCTCCCTTTTCTACCTTCTACACTTCTTTCCCTCCCCATTCATCCTTCCCTTCTCCCCTCCTATTTTTCCTTCCCTACCCATTACCTCCACTATTCTCTCTCTCTATCCCTGTCCCTCTTTTGTGACAGTCCACCAAATTCTGTCCTATAATCTAACATCAACTTATCATACTAATCACTCATTCCTATTCTCATGACCTACTTCATATATCCCTTACTCTACTCTTCTCTCTTGATGTTATATGACATAATATATACATATAATACAATAATTCACCTCCTAATAAAATAAAATCCTCCTCATCATTTATCTCCTTCATGAAAACCAAAAATATCTGTAATACCAGAGGGACACATTCATCTCCCCTGGGATGTCTCCCTGGATCCAGCTGTGCCTTGCATCCTGCTCCACCAGTCCTTCTCAGCTCCACTGGGCACTCGAGGTTGAAATCAGGGCTGGGAAGGGCCTTGGAGAGCAAAGATGTGACCTGGAACAAAGTGTTGAAACCAAATGCTGTACAGGTGAGGAAATGTGTGTCTGGAGAGCCATCTGACTTTTTCCCATCTCCAAAAAAAAAAAGGGTTTGTGAAAGGTAAAAAAAAGCGCTCGGATTTTGTAAATGTTCTTTATTAAGAAATGCTCTTGCACGTGAGGACAAAAGTCAAATTAATCCCATTCCCTGCCACTAGTGACTTTTCCCTGAGGTCTTGGGAGCATAAATCATTTCCTATTCTCTCCTTTTCCCTGGAACATAAGAGAAGAAGATGCAGTAGCTCTCAATTGATCTTCCTGAGAAGCATGGCTGTATTGGGTCACCTCAGCCATGCAATGGAGCACAATTAAACTTATTCCAAAGTACTGAAAAACACACCAGTTAATTCAGGCACTTCTTATTTCAGGTTTCTTTTAATTAATCAGTGTGTTATTTTTAATGGCCACTAAGTTAAGTTGTCAGGAATGCAAACTTTTAAATTCAAGAGAACTTCGCTATTTTGAATTTTCTTATTCTATTCAGAAGAGGAGCTAAAAAACTCTCATGACTATTCCACTGTATTTTAATTTAATGACACATTTTCTGATTAAAAATTACCAAAGACATAACACCAGCATTTTTGTAAAACTGTATAACTCCAGCTGTAAAGTTGTAATTTTCTGTGTAACTTTCTGTATATCTGTGTACAGAAAATTGGTGTCTCAAAAGTAATTTTAATAATTTTTTGTGCTTCCATGCATTTTTCTAGCATTAAGTTCTAAACAAATTCCAATTGAGCGAGTTTCTAAAGTCATTAATTGGCAATATATAATTGGTATCCCAATAACTTCTTGATGGCTGGAAAGGTTTAGAAAAATAGTCTTCTCTAACAGAGGCTTGAATGAAAGAGTTGTTGTACTGAAATATATTAATATTTTATATTTTTTTTTTGTGAATACAGTGAAAGTAATTTGAAGACTTGTAAAACAGGAATTTAGTATTTCACAACACTTTCATCGCCACACTTTAGAAGTTGTTGGCATCCTAGACTGAACAAATCCATTCCATAGGAATTTGGGAAAGTTATAACCACAGTCATTGAGTTTTGCAGAAAAATTTAAGTGGAAGTTGTAACCCATCCATCTTGGCAAATTTTGTAGAATTCGTGTGGCATTCCAGTAAATAAACAGTGTTCAACACAAAAGTGAGGCAAGCATCTTAAAAAGTGTTGGGTAGGAATGGCAGGCACTGAAGACTAATACTGAACCAGAGTTTTCCAGGCAAGTTTAATCAGAACAGCACCAATATATTACCAGTGCACTCAAAACATTGAGAAGAGTGGAGCAGGAGGGTGAGCAAACCAAATTCTGAAAGACCAAGGTGGATCTGTAATGAAGGTGGAGCAACACAAAGGCTTTGAATTGCCTGGAGAAAATATTCAGTTTACAGGGGAAAGAAGTGTCCCTGCTCAGTTTAAGGCACAGGTGGGTTTGGCTGAGCCAAGAAGCAAAGGAACAACCAGGAATTATTCTAACTCTGGCATCCACAGGCACCTCCTGTGGCAAAGAGGGGCACAAACCACGCTGCTGTTGGGTGCAGATGGTTTCTGCACAAATGCCTCACACCCAGCTCCTGCCCTCCAGCAGCTGGTGGGGCTGGGCACAGAACTGCCAAATATAGGAAGCAATTTGTGGGAAAATTAACGCTAGTCAGGTTTGATCAGCCTGGAAGCCACATTTCCTACATGGCCAAGTGCCCTGAGCTGCAGCCTCGTCCTGTTTCCACTCAGTTTTTTCAGCCCTGTCACTTTCTCACCCCCTGTTTCGCTGGGGAGGTGAAACAACAAATATTGCTTGAGGAGGACATTTCTGCCTCCCTCTGTGTGTGTATTCCTCATTGCTGAAGGCAAAGTGAGGTTTTCCTTGAAGATCAAAGACTTCCTGTAGTTGTGATCGGTATCTAGAAAAGATTTCATATGCATGATGAGCTTGCACCTTTCTGATTCACTCCTGCCGCTGGGGAGCTGCACTGCTCACTGCCATACAAACAAGGTGTGCCACCACTCATTAGTGTGCTCCACTCAAATTAATGCAAACCTCCCCACCAACCACAACAGGGCTTGACTCAGACCTTGAGGGCATCTCATCTTCCTTGCTCCCAGTGCTGATTTCCTCTGGATGTATTCCCACCATCCTCATCCTTGCCAGCAGCTTCTGCCACCTCTTCCTCAGCTCAGGCACTGGCTTTTTTTCTCTCTGCGAGCACAGGAGCAGTGTGGAGAAGGAGGAGCACCTGTGCATCCTTGGTTTTCAGTGTGGCCTTCACTTTACAGGCAGGGGAAGGATGCTTCCCCCTGCTCCTCCTCCAAAACTCTGCTTCTGGTCTCACCTAACAAGGCCATGCTCTAGCACAAAAGCAGCCTGTTGCACTCATTTGCTAGGCTTTTTTTTGTTTTGTTTTGTTTTGTTTTTTTTAATCTTCATATGTTCCTTTTCAAGAGATTGGCCCCTTCCTGCCACACATCTAAACAAATAGAGAAAAAAAAAATTTCCATCTAGGTGTACTTGCACTTTGCTCTTTTATGGAAGAATCAGCCAGTCCTTCAGCTCAGGAAGGATTTTAAGGAAGGGGAACAATATCCCATGGGGCCTCAATCAGCTTTCCCTTTGTTTTCCAAGGTAACAAGTGCCCTTCATGGCTGCAGAAAACAGTGGATCCCCCACCCTGCACACTTGCTGAACAGAACAGAGAATCTTGTCAGGCCTGCTAAGAAACAGCCTTATACAGACAATTGCAAACTGCTTAAAAAGGAAAGTGGGCTCCTTTGACATTGCCCTGGCTCCTGCAAACACAAAAGCAATGCGTGTATGTGAAGGCTGCATACATGGAACACACAGAAGTGTGTGAGCAGGATGTGAGCCCAAACATCCTGTTGGAAATGGGCAAAGAGAGCCACAGGACCACCACAGAGCTCCCCTGGTTTGCTCAGCCCCACTGGAAGTGCTCAGAGCCCCAGGTGATGCTCACAGTACTAACCCCGAGCAGAAAAGAACAGAAACCCTCTTCAACCAGCCCAAAGGCAGTTGGTTTTGGCTGAGCTGCTGTAGAACATTTGATAAAGCCAAAGTTTTGGCAAGCTTCAGGCTCCTCAATCCAAGCTCAGTGCAGTGAGGATTGTTCCACAGAAATGAAGGGAATGCCTGTTCTCTTTTGGCCAAATAGTTTGCAGGGTTGAGCATTAGTAACACCATGGCTGTCATCCTCATGGTGTTAACTCCCTCAGATTCCTCTGTGTTTAGAGCCTCCAGTGCACAGGCAGCAGCCTGGTGGGGTTTCCTCCTCTTGTTTAGGTGTGTGCTCCATTTCATTCCCTAATAAAACCCCTTTTGGAGGAGGGTTTGTGGAGGTGGTGGCGTCCACACCTGGCCAGAGCTGAAAATCTGAGCTGAAGTAAAAGTGGAAGACTTGACAAGGTGCTGCTCTCTGACACCACTTTCAATATTTGCAGTTTCCAAGCTCTGTTCAGGGGTGCAGCACGTCAGGTGTTTTTTGATGGAGTTGCTGGCTCTGTGAGCCAGCTGCTGTTCAGAGTATGAGATTGGATTAGAAGCCACTTCTGGACATGCATGACACTAAGCACAGGGGCAATTACACAACCAAATTCTCACAGCTTGCAGTAATACATTCAGTTTTGTAGAGGCTTACCTTATTTTATTTTCTTTTTTTTTTTTTCCTCAGAATGTGGAGGATTATACAAGGAAAAGATCTCTCTGTGTCTGTTCTGACCTTGCATTCCTTCCTCAAGCATCTGCTGTTGGTCATTGTCAGAGACAGGATCAATCTGACCTAACATGACAAACTCTGCATACTTCATGTAATTGCATATTTTCTTTTTTCTTCTGCTTGACAATGCTGGTGAATAGTCGAGTAGGATGGAGCCTTGATTTTCCCTGATGCTTTTAAATAAATAATATTAGTGAAGGAGAAGGGAATGGATTAAATTCAAGAGTCTTGGCACTACAACATGTCTGCAGCATCACTTTCTGCATTAGGAGCACAACAGACATGCAAAAAATGATGTATATGTTAAGGTAAGCCAGAGTGGGCTTCAATTTTCCACAGAAATTACACAGGCTCTCTGATGCCTTGCTTTGTTATTTAATCAGGAGTGCTTATTTTATTATTTTAGTTTAGTTTAGGGGGTTTTTTAATTTTTAATTTTTTATTTTTTATTTCATTTTATTTTTTAAAAAATTGAATTTTATTTTATTGTAGTTTAGTTTATTTTTTAAAATTTTATTTTATTTTATTTTAATTTAAAAATTATGTAAAAATTATTTTATTTTATTTTATTTTAATTTTTTTAAAAAAATATTTTATTTCTTAAATCTTTTTACATTTATTTTTTAAATTTTATTTTAAATATTTTATTTATATTTATTTTATTTTAATGTTATTTTAATCTTAGCAGTCAGCTAACCAGCCTTTCAGAGGAAGAATCTGATGGAAGCACAAACCACCTGAGCTGGTTGTGAGCACACTGGCAGTGCTGTGGGCAGCACAGATCTCCCATTTTTGTCCCCAAAATCCTCGCCCAGGAGGTAACAGTGTGGCGACAGTGGTTTCAGTGGAGCTGGGTCGACTCTCCCCTGCAGGATTCCAGATGTGTGCATGCACTCATGCCAAAAATATACAATAATTTGTAATTCTAGAAAATCCCATGTGATGAAGGCTGTATTTGCATGTCTTCCCTAAAGATTAGGTGTGGAACTCTGGATGTAAAGGACTGATGGCTTAGTTGCTATGCTTTTCATGTAAAAGTCTTGTAATGGACTTTTTTTAGGTCCTTCTTCAGTTTTTGATGAATTTATGACGTCAGATATTAGCTACTAGACTGTCATTTTCATTAGTGACTTTTTACTAAAAAATGGAAATTCTACAAAAATATAAAGTTGTTCACATGAAGTGACCACTGAAGTCTGAACTTGTCCATATTTTTTTGCTATATTACAAATTTTCTCTATTTTTCATTAAAAGTTACCCTTTTCTGAAAGAAAAGTGGAATATATTTTCTATGATTGTTTTTTTTTTATTAGTTAAAATTAAAAAAAAAAAAAAAGTATGAATAGTTGTAATATAAACACACTTAAGACCTGAAATGTAAATATTCAGGAGAAAAAAAAGAGGTTTCAGCTTTTCATTCATGACTACCATAGAGCTAAACAAGTCTATCCACATGCTTTATTTAATCTCATATTACCCAATTTGACAGCGGGGCATGAAAATGTGAAGCATATATTTTGCATATCTTGTGTTAACAGAGGCATCTCATGTGTCATGGAGAAGTTCTGTGTGTCTTTAAAAGAACAAATCCTGTGGAGAGGTAGCTGGGTGAGAGGTGTAGTAGAAAAACCAAAAAAAAAAAAAAGAAGTGCCAAGGCTGTAAGTGGAGAAATGCTTGGATGGAGTGGTAAAAGTGTATGAGAACAGAAGCCTGAACCAGAGAAAAAGGATTTAAAGCTCCCTTATGCCCTCAAGATAACTCTCTTAATGAAGAAAAAGTCCTCCATGAGTGGCAGAAATAATGAATTTTTTTTTCAGCATCTCTTTCTTATGTGCTTTTTTCCCATCTCTAATAAAGGGTGAGGTTATTAGCCACTCTCAGGGAAAGGAAAAGGAAACATCATACTCTCAATTATACGAGTGGTTTCTCACTGGAAAAAAAAAAAAAAAAAAAAAGAGGGCTGAAGCTGCTGCCCAAGGAGAGCAGAGCCAAAGCTAAGAGCACCCAGGAACCAAATAAAACATCCCAGGTAAAATTCTGCCCTGCTGGTGTGGGTGACAGAGCTTTCCTTGACTTCACAGTGCTGGGCTTTCACCCCCTGTTTTTGTCTGCTCAGACAGGTCTGTTTCTCCTCTGTCAGGGTGAGATATGAAATTTTTATTAACCCTTTGGTTCTCTATTAGCCAAGATTTCCTGGCTTGCTGGGGATGATAAAATAAACCTGAATTTACAAAGTGCCCCAGCTGTGAGGCTGGGTGAGGACACCAGCTGTATCTGAGGGTGAAATATCAGAAGACTGCAGTGCTGGAGGAGAGGCTTAGCACATCGACTTTTCTGTTAAAAAAATAAATAAATAAATAAATAGAAAAATAGCACTTCTGATGATGCAGTGATAAAGCTAACATGGTTATGAAGGCAAGTGACTGCAGACTTTCCAAGCTTAAGGATTAAGGTTTTAGGTTAAGCAGTCCTTCTGGACAGAAAGGGGGAAGGATTAAAAATCAGAAGGAAGATCAGCTGTCTCTGTTCATAATATGGGTGATAGGTAAATTGGAAAAAGCGACGTTGGAATATTTTGCCTTTGGAACTTCAGGGTGAAATGGGCAAGCAAGGCCACACAGCAAAGGAGTGAGTCCTCACAGGTTAAATCCCAGCTGTGTGATAAGGAGTTTTCACATGGCATGGGGCTAATCTGTTCACAGCAGTGATGCAGATGATCCCGTGGCCTGTTTATTTTCTCTTTTGTTTTATTTTCTTTGGTTTTTTTCCCCTTTGGGATAATAGACTAGCAAAATTCACAGATATGAATCTGCAGGACAAAAATTAAAGATCTCCTTCTGCTTCTCAATCAGTCAGGCGTATTCAGAGCTCCTCTCTGAGCTTCCAGCAAGAAAGCAATGTTTCTTCTGGAGAGAAAGTGGAGGAAATCTGCCTGATTATTTATGCCACCACATTTTTCAGTGGTCAGAAGAGGACAAGTCAGGAATCTCTGTGGCGTGGGTGGTGATTAACCATTCTTCTTTCTTCTGCTGCACACACAAAGACAGCACCCACCTGTTTTCTCTTAAACTTTGTTTGCAGAAACTTGAAATTTTTGCAGAAACTCTTTTTATTTCCTTCCTAGAACTTTAAGAGGTATGTTTATGTTTCACATGCCTCCTTGGTGTACAGAAGGTGTTACAAAATGGGTTGGGGGGGAAGCTGGGGGGTGTGGGACAACTTTCCTGTCATCTCAAATATTTGCAGGGCTAGAAAAATCGATGTAATTTGCACAATGTTATAGGGAAAAAAAAAAAAAAGAACAGAAACCTAAACCCAGGACCATTTAAATTTCTGTTATAACACACTGTGAGCAAACTGTGACTTTTGGGGAAAAATAAAATACTACAAAAGGCTGAGTTATAATCAGCTCAGCAGAGGTCATAGCAGATTGATCCAACAGCCATCCTCACTGAGGTCCCAGTTCCACACAGCATTTAAATGCATGCTTAATTTTAACCACAGACATAAGTCCTGCATGACCCTGATGTTAAGCACGTGCTCGAGCGAATTGCTGAAGTGCAGGTGGAGACGTGGTTTGGGGAGGGCTGGGAGCAAGAGGAAGAAAGAGCCCCTTGCTGTAGGTTCTCATTTGTGGGATTCAGGCAGGATCAAAGGCTGCAGTGTCAGTTCTGAGGCTGGGAATGTCCTCACAGCGCTGTGAAGCAGGCAACAGGGGTGAGCAATTTGTAAGGAAGGTGTGGTGGGATCTGGAAAACGTGGCCCACAGGTCAGCTGTGCACCCTCCTTCTCTCTGGGCTGTATCCCTGTGGCCCTCGTGTTCCACAAGGACTTCAGGAAATAATTGTGGTCAGTATCTGATGGCTTCAGTGGGAGAAATTCCACTCATGCTCTGCTTGTTGTGCAGAATGTGAGTCCACACACACTGCATGTCGATACAAGGTTGAATTTTACAGCCTGGCCCCTTTGCTGTTGTTCTTTTGATTTTAAGAATGTTGTTCTCCTGATACAAATGGAGAAGTCCACCTTCTAGTTCATGATAAAAGGGGGAGAGGATTTTTCTTGTAAGAGCATCAGACCAGTACCCCAAGGGTTAGGTTCCTCAGTCATATTCACTTGCCAGTAGTACTAAACTATCAAAAGTGTCTTGATATTTATGCCTGGATTTTGCAGCTCTGCTGATTCAAGAAAAGCATTGGAATGGTCACTTTTTTCCTTTTGTGGTTCTGTCAAATAAAATGAACTCAGGGCAGATGAGGAAACATCTTAGATGGGGCCCAAACATCAGTATTGTACTCACTGGGCCAAATTCTTTTATTCTTGTTCATTGCCTTGTCAGGAGCACTCTGGTAGATGCACTGATTTAAATAAGCCAAATGCATCAAAAAGCCCAAGAAATTGGTGTTTGAGAACAACCATATTCAAAAATGTGGATTGTCCTAGTGCAGTGCCCAGACTGGCAAGTTTGGCCTCTCTGGACTCCTGGATGACTCTCCTGGGCAAACAGTTTTGCTCCTCCACCCATACCTGGGAGGAAAAAAAGATTCTCTGTGTCTTATTTGTGAAAGCTAACACAGTAAGGGCAATGGTGAGCCCCATAAAACAAATATTTTAGTTTGAGGATGAAGGAGGATCAGCATGGTTCACAGTTCACCACTGTTTTGCTGTGATTCTATCCGATGTGGCTGGCAGCACAGGGACTTCTTTATCAGTCCTGCTGCTTGGCCTCAGACAGAAAGTGTGTTCATGACTTGAGCAGATGTTTCTGCTTTTAGGAATCAGCCGTTTCCTCTTTTCCAGAAGCACATGCCAGCACAGTCAATATCTGGAAACCTGCTGCTTCACAGTAGGTCCAGAGTCTAAACTGGTACTTTACTAGAAAATGGTAATAAAGCAGTTTGAATTGCTTTTCATCCTTCATGCTCTTAATGGCTTTCAGGTTCATATGAGACCAATCAATTAATCCTGGTTCAGACCTAGAGGAATGGGATGTTTCCTACGATCTGAACAGGAAAGAAACCCATAACAGAGATTACCAATCCACTTATTAAGACTTATGTTAGCAGGGTAGTCCAACAGAGCCTCCAGCTGGGGTTGGGACTACAGATTTGCAATCTTATAAATGCTTAATGTTCACTAGTCATATGCTAATTAATTGCTAAATCACAAAAGGCAAATCATAATTATTGTTTCAGGTTAGCAATTCTCCCTGACCTGATTGCATGCTTGCTGTTTGGAAGAATTAATGAATGAGGCTCATTTAGGAACACTCACCTGTATAATCCACAGTTTTGGCTTTGTTAGTTTTTGTTTTCAGGTGATGAAAAACACTTTTTGATCTGATTTTTGATCTGAACTGCTCTCGGATGGACTCTGCTATACTTCCTCATTCTGCGAGGTCAATCAAGTAGTAAGAGCTCGCAGACCTGAGGTGATAATTGCTCTGGCCTTGCAAACATTTTCAGTGGACTGAATGTGTCACACTGTGGACAACTACACTTGACTAGATTTGTGCAGTCTGGGGTACTTGAAGTTTCCCATTTCAAGATTTATTTCTGGAGGCAACTGGGCCACTTGTATACCAAGGCCAAGGTTTTCTAGCTTCTTTTCTTATTTGTCCCATCTGGTGCCAGGACTTGGTAAGGACATTCCTGTTGTTGGTGAACAGAGGCACAGGAATTGCTAAGTGCCCTTCCAAAAATCCTATTAAGATGAGAAGCAAAACTCCTGATGATCTTAGGCACACAGAGTCAAACTTCCATTTATAAAAAAGAAAAATAATCATAATGGCCTATTTTAAAACTCATCAAAGAAAGCTTCTCCTGTTCCTTTGTCAAGTGGTCCTGTGCACCCAAAACTGCCAGTCAAGGGTTATCAGGAAGCTTTCTGGCTGACAGTCAGGCATATTCACATGTGAGGGCTGGCTGACGTGGCTGGAGTCATGAGGAAGCAGAGGATACTGCCTTGTCTCTGAAAGCTCTTACTCAGCTTGCTATCCAAAACTGTCCCAACCCATCAAGCCTAATGTGTTTAGATCCCTTCCAATCGTTATCTGATAGTTGTGTGGTGAGAAGGTTGACTTGGCAGCTCTGAAATGACAGTCTAGAAATTGGAGTAATTTCCTCGCTGGGATAAGGTAGTTCTGGCAGTCCTGAGAGTAACTGCACAGGAGGGATCAGGCTGCTGCATAAATCCCTACTCTGAGGTTATATCACCAACAACCAGATGCTGATCTGCTCACTGTTCCTAGACCTATCTGAAAGATTTTGATGCTAGACCTGAGCTAGCCAAATCCCAGGGCTGCTGCTCCCTTGTGCCCTGTGTTCTCTGGTTCAAACTGGGGCTGCAAAGGAGCAACACTTGGCAAGGGCAGCTACACAGGTACCTGGTGGGAAAAAAAGAAAAGCAAAAGGAAAAGAGGGCTGTGGGTCTGGGCAGTAGATGACTCAGGAATGTTGGGAGAATATTCTAGCAAGTAAGAAGCTGCTGCAGATGGACAGGCATTCCCTCCACCCAGCTGTAACTCTAGCCAGCCAGCCAAGCAGCAGAGCAGACACTCAGCAGCACTGGCCCCAGCCCAAGTCCCTGACCCAGGCTCCCAGAACACCTGTTGGACAGATTCCTTTCACCCAGCTTTAAGCTAAGGTTTCAAAGGTGGCCGGTGAGATATGCCTTGGCCGGCTGCAGTGCTGCAGTCCCCACTCATCACACCTCGCTGCCCATTCAACACACACACACTGGGGTGTCCCAGACAGGAAGAGGGCACTTTCACCTGAGGAATGATCCACCTGCCTGGTATGATAGGAAAACCTCAGGGAGCCTGGAGTTGTCTACAGTTTCGTCACAACAGACATGCTGGGAGAAAACATGTTTACATGTCCTGCCTTCTGTCTCCGGTTCTCCAAGAACTCATCCATCCATTCATCCATCCATCAATCCATCAGCCAGCCTTCAATCCATATATCCACCCATCCTACAGTCATCCATCAATCCATCCATCCATACATAATCCATCCATCCACACATCCATCACTCATCCATTTATCCATCATCCATCCAACTATCCATCTAACTATCCCTTCATGAATCCAACCACCTATCAATTCATCCTTCTCTCATCCATCCGTCCATCCATCATACCTCTCCCATCAATCAAAACGACCATTCATCCATCATACATTCATCATTCCATCCGAACACCCATCCATCCATCCATCCATCCATCCATCCATCCATCCATCCATCCATCCATCCATCCATCCATCCATCCATTCATAAAAAAACCATCATCCATCTCTCAGTTCATCCATTTATCCATCCATCCATCTATCCATCAATCTATCCATCCATCCATAATCCATCCATCCATTCATCTATGCCAAAACTATACATTGATGGACCCTTCACCCATTAAACCACCAACCCATCAGTCGATCTATCCATAATCCATCCATCCATTAATCTATCCATCCATCCATCCATCCATGCATCCATCTGTCCATCAATATATCCATCCATCCATAATCCATCCATCCATCCATCCATCCATGCATCCATCCTCCATCCATCCATGCATCGATCCATCCATCCCTCCATCCATCCATCCATCCATCCATCCATCCATCCATCCATCCATCCATCCATCCATCCATCCATCCATCCATCCACCCATCCATCCATTCACCTTTTCATTTATCTATATGTCCATCCATCATCCATCCATACCTGCATCCATCCATTCCTCGATAGATCCATCCATCTATCCTTCCATAATAAACCATCCATCATCCATTCATCTGTCCACCCATCATTCCTCCTCCGTTTGTCATCCAAACAACAACCATCCTTCCATCCTTCCATCTCTCCATTCATCATCCATGACCCATCGACACATCCATCTATTCAGTCCTCCTTCCATCCATAATGTCCATCCATCCATCCATCCATCATCCATCCATCCATCCATCCATCCATCCATCCATCCATCCATCCATCCATCCATCCATCCACCCATCCATCCATTCACCTTTCATTTACCTATATGTCCATCCATCCTCCATCCATACCTGCATCCATCCATTCCTTGATAGATCCATCCATCTATCCTTCCATAATAAACCATCCATCATCCATTCATCTGTCCACCCATCATTCCTCCTCCGTTTGTCATCCAAACAACAACCATCCTTCCATCCTTCCATCTCTCCATTCATTAATCCATGAACCCATCGAAACATCCATCTATTCAGTCATCCTTCCATCCATTAATGTATCCATCCATCCATCCTCCATCCATCCATCCATCCATCCATCCATCCATCCACCCATCCACCCATTCACCTTTTCATTTATCTATATGTCCATCCATCATCCATCCATACCTGCATCCATCCATTCCTCGATAGATCCATCCATCTATCCTTCCATAATAAACCATCCATCATCCATTCATCTGTCCACCCATCATTCCTCCTCCGTTTGTCATCCATCCATCCATCCATCCATCCATCCATCCATCCATCCATCCATCCATCCATCCATCCATCCTTCCATCTCTCCATTCATCAATCCATGAACCCATCGACACATCCATCTATTCAGTCATCCTTCCATCAATTAATGTATCCATCCATCCATCCATCCTTCCATCCATCCATCAACCCACCCATCCATCCATCCATCCATCCATCCATCCATCCATCCATCCATCCATCCATCCATCCATCCATCCATCCATCCATCC